>NC_084594.1:3786636-3816636 GCF_033807715.1 Cololabis saira | reverse complement strand
AAGTAAAGGAGGAGAAAAGTGAAGGGGAGAAACGGCAGCAGGCTCTTTTCACGTTTAAGGCGGCACTGAGAGATGCCAGCTTACGCGCACTGCCAATAAACTAAGACAGATTTCACAAAACAAGCAAGAAAAGCCGAGTATCTGGCAACCAACTGTACCAGAAAGACCGTAAATCAGTTTTACTGTAAAATCGTTGTTTATCCAGAAGCGACAGACTGAATTAATTAATCATATTAATGTGTCATATTTACACTCACTTTAGAAAGATGTCCAATAATTTAATTAAAGTCAACGCAACGTGGAAAACAAGATAATCGGAAGTCGACCACTGGGACCATCCATCCATCATCCATCCATCCATCCATCCATCCATCCATCCATGAATCCATCCATCTGTCCATCCATCCGTCCATTCATCCATCCATCCATCCATCAATCCATCCATCCATCCATCCATCCATCCATGAATCCATCCATCCGTCCGTCCATCCATCCGTCCATTCATCCATCCATCCATCCATCCATCCATCCATCATCCATCCAATCATCATTCAGAATCCAATTAAAAATGTTATTACTTGCGTATAAAGCCCAAAACGGCTTAGCTCCGCATTATTTGCAAGACCTGATAGTGCCTTATGTTCCTGGCAGAGCTCTCCGTTCTCAGAGTGCAGGTTTACTCGTATTTCCTAGAGTATCTAAATGTAGATTTGGAGGGCGGGCGTTCTGCTATCAGGCACCATTACTATGGAACCAACTTCCAATCTGGGTTAAGGAGGCTGACACCACCTCCACCTTTAAAACTAAACTTAAAACCTTTGTGTTTAGTAAAGCCTATAGTTAGTGTTTAGTAAACCTCTAGCTGGTGTTGGTAAATCTCTAGGTAGTGTAAACTCTAGTGTGTTAGAGTCAGTAGTCATAGTTGCAGCTATAGAACAAGACTATAATAGTTAGTCTCAAATATAGCTTGGTGGTAGATATGCTGCTATAGGCTTATGCTGCAGGGGGCACCGACATGATCCGCTGGGCGGTGCCTCTCACCCTTCTTCTTCTCCTCTTCCTTTCCTCTCTTCTCCATTTCCATTTTTATTTATTATAAGTATCTCATAGCTATCATTTTTGTACATTGCTCCTGTAGTTTCTTGTGCTGGCCCCCCCTTTTTTCTCTTTTTATCTTTTGTACATGTTGCAGCATCCTCTGCCGGTGGCGAAGAGCATCTCTGAATGCACAACACCGGATCCTGCAGCGTGGGAGTGAGAGGGGCAGGGTCAAGACTCCTCTCCCTGGCCCTGCCCCTTCTCAACCTTTCCCAGACCCTGCACCCCAACCTGGGGCTTGCTGATTGGGCCGGAGCTTCGGGAGCTGCGTGCTGGCCTGCGGTCCCCACCCCCGGTCATCCGGTTGCTGCTTCCACCTGCCTGCTGTGCTGCTGACGTCCCCGACCCCCCAGTCTGGCCTTCGGCAGGAGGGTCCCCCATCCATCCATCCATCCATCCATCCATCCATCCATCCATCCATCCATCCATCCATCCATCCATCCATCCATCATCCATCCATCCATCCATCCATGGGCCACAGATACAGACAAACAACCGTCAATCAACAATCAATCGACCCAATCAATCAACTACTGGGACTTTCATGCAGCGTTTCCAACGGGCTCAACAGAAATGTCTGCTGCCTCAGTCCCACCTTTCAAACGTTGCACCTGCAGCTGAACTCAGCAATTCAACACATTCAGGAGGAAGAAGTGCAGGGACGTCTGCCGTATAGAAACCACTGAATTAGCCGCCGCGGCTAACAAACCAAGGTCGTGGCCTCGGCTTATGTCAACAGCACAGGCCAAGAACGAGTCACAAAACCCACAGCCTTGTCCGTCTCACGCTTTTCATTCTGTACATAATTCATGTCAAAGTGGCTGCGTTTTCATCTCCAGCGACAGAAAAGACTTTAGCAATGTGTTGTGCCACTGAATTATTATAAATGATTATAAGGATGGGAACTGGAGAGGTAAACTGCCAACGTTCTGGCTGTTTCACGACCAAGTATCCGACCTTTTTTCCTTTCTTTCTTCTTTTTTCCTTTTTTTCTCTTTTTTTTGACCTTTATCTCTTATTTTCTTCTTTTTTTCTTTTTTTTCTTTTTTCCTTTTTTCTCTCTTTTTTTCTTCCTTTTTCCTTTCCTTTTAATCTCGACATTTCGACTTTTTTCTTGACATTTTGAGTATTTTCCTCGAGATTTCGACTTTTTTCTTGGCATTTCAACTTTTTTCTCGAGATTGCAATTCAACATTAATCTCCACATTTCGACTTAATTCCACATAATTCATGTCAAAGTGGCTGCGTTTTCATCTCCACCGGCAGAAAAGACTTTAGCAATGTGTTGTGCCACTGAATTATTATAAATGATTATAAGGATGGGAACTGGAGAGGTAAACTGCCAACGTTCTGGCTGTTTCACGACCAAGTATCCGACCTTTTTTTCCTTTTTTTCTTATTTTTTCCTTTTTTTCTCTTTTCTTCTTCTTTTTTTCCCTTTTTTTCTCTTTTTTTCCTTTTTCCTTTCCTTTTTAATCTCGACATTTCGACTTTTTTCTTGACATTTTGACTTTTTTCTCAACATTTTGACTTTTTTCTCGAGATTGTACTTCAACATTAATCTCGACATTTCGACTTAATTCCACATAATTCATGTCAAAGTGGCTGCGTTTTCATCTCCACCGGCAGAAAAGACTTTAGCAATGTGTTGTGCTACTGAATTATTATAAATGATTATAAGGATGGGAACTGGAGAGGTAAACTGCCAACGTTCTGGCTGTTTCACGACCATTTTGACACCAGAGCTTCATATTAGTTCAGGTTAATTCAGGTTAATTCATCAACAGCCAATTACAAGGCTGCTTATCATTACTGCTAACGAACAATCAACGGTTTGATCTTCTGTCAAAGCTTTCATACCACAAGCATGTACAGTACGCAAATACTATTGAGGTTGACACTTTCATGTGCAGCTCATAAAAACATCCAGACCAGATAGAACAATAAAAACATGATGATGTCACACATCACCGGGGGATGGTTAAAAGCCATCGGCCTTTTCAGCCAGGAGGATTGATGTTGACGACCCTGGCTCTACGTTTACGACGACTCTAAAAACATCTGATTATATACTTGAACGGATGAGCTTCCAAACATACTTGGTGGCTAATTTTGATAAAGAACTGCATGTGATACAGTATCTCAGTTGTTTTTATTATTGGCGACGCAGATAAAAGGTTGTTTTTCCCGAGTTTGGTCTGAACTTGAACGGGTTCATTTAATCAGAAGGCAATAATTAAATCCTTCACTCATCTTCAAAAGCCAGCTCAGTGCTATAATATGCAATAATAAAAGCCAGTTTGATGAAGAAATATCATGATAATTGTTAAGTTAGGTGGGTTTTCTTTTTTCTCTCTCTCTTTTTAGCACCATTGTCATATTTTTCTTTGAATCAAAAAAGAATACGACTATCTGTGTTTTTTTTTTATTACATTTATTGGAAAGTAAATTTTTTTTAATTGCGTAATTTGTAATCTTTTTTTATTATTACATTAATAGAAATTTGATTTATTAGGAAAAAGGGACAAATGAAATAAGCTCAGTCTTCTTTCTGTTCCCTTTTATTCAAGGAAAGAGATTTGTTGTAATTATGTTGAACTGTTTTGTTTTTCTTTTAATGAATGAAATAAAGAATAAAGAAGTAGAAGAAGAAGAAAGAAGATATGTTATTACCATAAAACACCAAATAAAGGCTAAAATATTTTTTCGGCCACCAGAAAAACCCTGTTTGACCCAGCCTTTATTTGTAGTTTTATGGTTTTACGGTGCGGTATGTTGTCGTCGTCCCTGCCGTCGGCCGTCGTGAGGATCACAGCTCCTTCCTGGAGCCGAGCGGTGAAGGAGCTGTACTCCGGTGCTGCTGGACCTGAGATCCAGACCCGGTCCAGCCGACCCGCTCAGCTATAATTATCATTGATCTGCTCATCGATTCTCCTCCGTCTCTGCTTCTCATCCACCAGCAGATTTCACAAAAACAAAAATCCAGCATTTCCGTTATCGAGCAGGAGGACTCTCCGAGCCGTCGATGTCTTTAAATCATTTCATTTCGATTTCCTGTCCTCTAAATTTCCGTGCACACTCTTAATTACAGACGTGCACGCATCTTTGTGGTGAAGCTGAATGTTTGCTCTCGCTGGGAAAAGAGTCAAAACAATCAGATCGGGGGGGATTAGTTAACAAATGTGCATTTTTAGCATTTGTTTAATCCTCCGAGCGATACCTGTATCTGCTCACCTGCTCGGTGATTTAAGGCTCACGGGAGCCGAGAGTATTTTTTAATTCATGAGAAACTCTCCTTACTGACGTTTCCTTGGAGTGCGGAAAAGAAGAAGAGAGGACTCATTTCTGAACCCCGGGGTGCTAGTGTTCGGGTCAAGGAAGGAGGAAGGGAAGAAGGAAGGAAGGAAGGAAGGAAGGAAGGAAGAATGAAAATAAGGAAATAAAGATGGAAGGAAGGTAGCGAGTATAGAAACAGCTGTGAAGGGAAAGCTCGGCCGACTGTGACACATTTCTGCCACTTTATTAAAAATGGCAGATTGGGAGTTTTCTTTAGGTCACATGGTCCAGCTGCTTCCTCCGGTATTAAAGTATTAAAGGCCTATAATGTACGTTATATTACAGCACTGTGATATAATGTTTTATATCACACCTATAAAAGACTTTTAAAGGCCGCGTGGTGATTATTCCAATAAAGATTTGCATTTTATAGCCCAAATCTGCTTTTGCTTTGCAACCCTCTGCAAAATCTCCCAAAATGTGCTCATTAATGTTGTTTAAAAGGCATCAGGAAACTGCATTTTATTTCTTATTATTTATCTTAGGTCCTGTAAGCAGTACTGGAGTTGAGGGGGGATGAGGGGAGATGGCATCCCCCCCTGAAATAAAAACGGTCCAAATCATCCCCCCTGTAAAACTGCCATCCCCCCTTTCCATCCCTTATGTCATTTCATCAATGAATGTGGTTTTACTGCTATTTCAACATTTAGAGTCATCACCAGAAAAATAACACCAGAAAAATAACTTATTTGACAATTTTCACCTGTTTCAAGTACATTTTCACTTGAAATAAGTAGGAAAATCTGCCAGTGGAACAAGATTTATCTTCTTATTACAAGCAAAAAAATCTTGTTCCACTGGCAGATTTTTCTACTTATTTCAAGTGAAAATCTACTTGAAACAGGTGAAAATCAGTACACACCTGTATCATGTTGCAACTTAAAGAAAAGTCTCTTGGCGCCATGGCCGAAACCCAACAGGAAGTCGGCCATTTTGAACATTTTGAATTAATCTTGTTATTTTGGCGCAATTTATGCCATTCCTTTGGCAATTAATACGGCCCGAACCGTAACGTGCACCCAGGTGTGTTATACATCAAAATGTGTGTCTCTATCCTGTGACTACGCGCATTACTTTTCTCTTTCAAAAGCGTTACCGTGGCGACACTAGGCGCCAAAAAGCGCGCCCCCCCCCACCTTCATCTGATTGGTCCATATTTGATAGTTCCCCAAACGTCACCAAATTTTGCATGCAAGCCAGGCCTGGTGATAAATTTGATTTTTCATGGTTTGTATTAATGGGCGTGGCCTAACGGCTCAACAGCGCCCCCTAGAATACTTTTCTCTGCCATAACTTTTGAATGGTTTGACATAAAGAGTCGTGGGTGGTGTCATCGAACTCGGTATTGAGTCCTTGACCATAATTGGTGCAAATTAGCCCCGCCTCTTGTTCTGATTGGTCGATATTTCATAGTTCCTATTTTCTGCCATAACTTTTGAATGGTTTGACATAGGAAGTCGTGGGTGGTGTCGTTTCTGATATGCTTATGGGGGGCGGTGGCCGTGAGTGTGAGGGCCCGTTCATTGCTGCTTGCAGCTTTAATTTATCTTCATTCCTGTAACCAGTTCAGTGGTTTTAAATCCAGACTCAGTTCTGGTTGAACTCTGACCTCAAGAGAAACCAACGTCGTCTGAATCTGAGATGAAACATTCTGAATCCATCAAATCTAAAGCTAAAGTGGTTCATGCAAATCTTCCGCTCGGTCGCTCGTGATTCATCCCTGTCTCACCTGGGAACTCAACCGACGACCCTGAGCCCGTCACGGGAACTCTGGAGCCGTTATAAAACCCCGTTCAAGAGAAGTCCGTACATATTCCTGCTCCGAGCTCCGAGCTCCTTTGTTTCAGGAGGTGAACCAGAGTTCAACCTCAGAAAAGGCAGAAGAAGAAGAAGAAGAACCTGAAGTTTTATCGGCCGTCTCGCCGCGTCTCTAATGAAGACGCTGCACAAGTCCAGCCCCCCAGGGCCTTTTAAAACATTTTCTCAAGAAAATGAGACTCTGTACAATCACTGCGAGTAAGATGGACAGTTTCCATTACGAGCGCCGTGTAATTAAAGGATTTGTACTAATAGCAAATGTATCATAATTCCTGTCGGCCATCAGCTCCTTGACAGGCTATTTCATCCCAGAACTGTTTCATTTTACAGCCTTCAGGTCTAAACACTCATCATTAAAACACACACACATGCGCGTGCGTGAAGCGTTTACTCAAAGCACACACCGGGAACAGTCTTAGCGGATCAGAGGCCAGCACTCCAGCCCGGCCGTGAAGCGCTCGTCTTCAGTGAAATGCTCATAGCTGGGAGGGAATTCATGAAAATCCTGCACTTGGTGACAAGTTTTTGATATTTGGCATGGTGTTAGTTATGGACATAAGGCTTTCAAAAACCACCGCAAACAAATTGGGACGGCCCCCTAGTGGCCGGTTTGCAGAAAATTAAAAATGAATCAATAAGGAGGCGATAGAGGCAGCATTGTAGGTTTTAGTGAGTTTAAATATGCACAACTGATGTTTTTTGTGTTATTTTAATAGAATCCTATTTTTTCACTGTGACTTAGTTTATGTTCATCTTAAGCCTGAATGAAAGTCACTGTTCTCAACCAATGAGATTGACACTACAGCGATAGTGAGCTGTCCAATAAACAGAAAATTGCATTCCTTGGGGGTGAAAATAGGGTTCTAGAGCCCTATACAATACTTTTATGCAACTTAATTCATAGAGATAGTTTTTTGGGCAAAAAATGACCTTGAAAATTAAATTTGACCTTTAACATGACCTTGAAATAGGAAATTTATCTCAGAATTGAATTCCTAGCTCCAAAAAAGTAGAGAAAGTGACAATATACAACAATCTAGGACTAAGAGAAGCTGAGATATGACCTTTGGTCTTTTCGGCGGGTGACATTTTGAATTTTCTGCAAACCGGCCACCAGGGGGACGTCCCAATTTGTTTGCGGTGGTTTTTGAAAACCATATGTCCATAACTAACAACATGCCAAATATCAAAAACTTTTCATGATTGTTGACATATTCCCTCCCAGCTATTAAGATTTTTGAAAACCGCGCAAAGTTACACTAGTGATGGATAAGCCCTGAATGCAGGCATTGTGACGTAGAATTGTCAAATTGATGATGATTCACTGCACTGTATTTGACCCGGTCTTTGTACTTTTTCACCGTATAGAAACGTAATTCTTGCCATTTTAAGAATGAGACGTGTACCTTCTGTACTCTACTGCCCTTACTTTTTAACCACTTGTGTTTTTTATTATTTTACCTCTTGTCTTATCATTAGGGCCCGAGCACTTACAGTGCGAAGGCCCTATTGTATCTGTAGGAATTTTCCTTTTCCTTATTTTTCCGACAAAATAAAGGTCTTTTTTCCCCTAAACGTGCCCCAAAAGTCACCAAATTTTGCACGCAAACCAGGCCTGGCGAAAAATGTGATATTTAATGGTTTGCATTAATGGGCGTGGCCTAATGGCTCAACAGCGCCCCCTAGAAAACTTTGTGCCTCAAGCCCCACAATACGGTTTGACGTTCATGAACGAAAATCGGTACACACCTGTATCAGAACACAACTTAAAGAAAAGTCTCTTGGCGACATGGCCGAAACCGAACAGGAAGTCGGCCATTTTGAACATTTTGAATTAATCGCGTAATTTTGGCGCAATTTATGCCATTCCTTCGGCAGTTAATACGGCCCGAACCGTAACGTGCACCCAAGTGTGTTATACATCAAAATGTGCGTCTCCATCCTGCGACGATGCGCATAACTTTTCTCAGTCAAAACGTTACCGTGGCGACGCTAGACGCCAAAAAGCGCACCCCCCCTTCATCTGATTGGTCCATATTTAATAGTTCCTATTTTCTGCCATAACTTTTGAATGGTTTGACATAAAGAGTTGTGGGTGGTGTCATCTGACTCGGTTTTGAGTCCTTGAACATAATTGGTGCAAATTAGCCTCGCCCCTTCTTCTGATTGGTCAGTATTTGATAGTCCCTATTCTCTGACATAACTTTTGAACGGATTGTGATAAAGACGTGGTGTCATCCGCTAAATGTCCAGGCCTGAATTGTGTCTTGCCGTTTTTAATGTTGATGTAAAGCACTTTGAATTACCTTGTGTTGAATTGTGCTGTACAAATAAACTTTCCTTGCCTAATGAAGGTCTGAGGCTTCAGGACGGAACAACCAGGCATCACTGACAGCAAATGTTCATATTCACATGCTAATGCGGCGCGGGGCCGTGCACACACCCATCAGCTCTGAATATCATTACTGCCGTCCGACGCTCTGACAAAAGTCTCTCTGAATAAAATAGATCCTGCAGGCTTTGATCATCCGGCAGGAGTGAAATAAAATCCCTCGGCAAACCGACGGCAGTTCCTCGCTCTCTCTCTTTCTTTCTCTTTTACACATTTTTCTTGCAACAGACTTGAGAGAAATTTAAGAAGTGAGCACCACAGCTCTTAATAATGCCTTATAAAAATAAGGGCCGGCCAATGAAGCTAAACATTATTCAGACCAGGGACTTGGTTTTCTCTCTCTTTCTCTCTCTCTCCGTAGATAAAATATAATTCAGGTTCATGATTTACCCCGGGGGCTACATCTTCAGTAAAGGCCCGCCAAAATAAAAGCACTATGATTCAAAGGCTCTTTGTTACACGGGACATAAAAAACCCAGAATCTTAGACATTAATGTTTATATTATATTTCAACGACTCCGTGAAAAGAAGTCAGTAGGACAAATGTTTGCTTTACTCAATAAAATCTGGTTTACCCAACTTAAGTGGCTTCAGGAGAAAAATATAATTCAGGTTCATGATTTACCCCGGGGGCTAGATCTTCAGTAAAGGCCCGTCAAAATAAAAGCACGATGATTGAAAGGCTCTTTTTTACACAGGACATAAAAAACCCGAAATCTTAGACATTAATGTTGATATTATATTTTAACGACTCTGTTGAAAAGAAGTCAGCAGGACAAATGTTTGCTTTACTCAACAAAATCTCGTTTCCCCAACAACGTACAATGAAACACCATAAACCAAACCGGTTTCAGGTTTTTTCATATATATATATAAACCTGAAACCGGAGTAAAACCAGCAGAAGTGGCTGCAGGAGAAAAATATAATTCAGGTAAAGCCCCGCCAAAATAAAAGCACTATGATTGAAAGGCTCTTTTTACACAGGACATAAAAAAAAAAAAATCTTTACATTAGACATTAATGTTGATATTATATTTCAGCAACTTTTTGAAAAGAAGTCAGCAGGACAAACTCGTTTCCCCAACAATGAAACACCAGACATAAACCAAACCGGTCTGCTCAAACCAAACACCCAGAGTATGTATATATATATATATATATATATATATATATATATATATATATATATATATATATATATATATATATATATACATATATACATATATAAATAACCCCTAAACCGAAGTGGCTGCAGCAGAATTCATCGCCGTCGGTACTCACATGCGATGATGTTGCCATAGCGATTCTTGTTGCGGTTCTCATCCTTCTTGGCCGTTTCCCAGGGTGCCGTCTGTCCCTCCGCCAGGGCCTAAACATGCACAAGTGGACAGGCGTGTGCACACAGACACGGTCACATGTTGGGGTTCCAGGACACAGAAATATTCATGCACATATGGTCCGACGCCGAGGGCTCGTAGCCCGGCACGCGGGCTGGCAGACGCTCAAACTGTCGCGTGAATCTGGACCCAAAACGAAGGTTTATTTTCAGCACTTCGGGCACCAGAAGCAGACCTACGGTTTAATCATCGAGCCATAAAGGCCGCTGTGCTTTTAAGTTGAAAAATGAGTGAAATCTCCGGCCTAATGATCCCAACTGGGTCAGTCTGGAGCTGGAAACTCGGGGGCTACTCCGCTAATCGCCTTCTTTACTGCAACTTTAGTCCAGCGAGCGGCAGTGGGACGCCAGCTGTAGCCAGTACTGGAGTTGAGGGGGAATGAGGGGGGATGGCATCCCCCCCTGAAATAAAAACGGTCTAAATCATCCCCCCCGAAATAAAAACGGTCCAAATCATCCCCCCTGTAAAACTGCCATCCCTCCTTTCCATCCCTTATGTCATTTCATCAATGAATGTGGTTTTACTGCTATTTCAACATGTAGAGTCATCACCAGAAAAATAACACCAGAAAAATAACTTATTTGACAATTTTCACCTGTTTCAAGTAGATTTTCACTTTAAATAAGTAGAAAAATCTGCCAGTGGGACAAGATTTATCTTCTTATTACAAGCAAAAAAATCTTGTTCCACTGGCAGATTTTTCTACTTATTTCAACTGAAAATCTACTTGAAAATTGTTGTTTTTTCCAGTGATGAGTCTTGTTTTAAGTGTAATGAGATTTTTTTTAGATTTTTTTTACTAAAATGAGACATTTTAACTAGAAATAAGACAAATATTCTTGTTAAGATTTAGAGTTTTTGCAGTGATCCATTTTACTTATCCTGTGAAGGACAGAGTCATATTGATAAGTTCAGAAAAGTGTTTTTTATTGTTGTGTTTTGATGTATTTGATGTAAGCCCAGTGGATATTTAAAGCTTACAGAAGGCTGCATTTAACTGCTGCTATGTCATTCCTGCAGTATTTCTGCAGCTGTTTTGGTCACTGCTATTATTTGTAATATATTATATTATTTGTAATCAGCACAAAGTATCTGTCCCCATATGATAAAATCCACTGTGGCAGGGTGGAGGAGGTGCAGCCTCTCAGGCTGACGGGACACAGGTGTGGCCCGTCAGCCTCTCCACCCTGCCAGCCTTGATAAGGAGGACTGGGAGACTGCAGCTGGGTCCGACTGTGAAGCTGTTGGAGAGGCTGCTGAAGCACGTGTGTCCTGGGTGTTGGTAAATAAAGGGTTCTGCACTAAACTCCGTGTCCTCTCTATCCTGTCTGTCGGGCTCCCGTAGCACTCGCCCTGCTACATCCACCATCCCCCCTGATTTTTTTTTTTTTACAACTCGAGTACTGGCTGCAGCCAACGGCGTCTTGAAACGGAGACGGCCGGACCAAAAGCTGCAGAGTTTTTTTATTTGATTTTTTGTTTTTTGCTTTTCTCTGAAAGGGAATGTGGACTCCGTCCTTTGTTGGAGGAGAGAAGACAGCTTGTCGGTGCTCCCGCTGCGGCGCTGGCCCGCGCGACGGGCCCTTCAAACATCACAAGGACAAAGTGTGCGTGTGACGGCGTGCTCGCGCTACAGCAGCATCCACTGCATGCATTTTTCATCAGACGTTTGCTATCAGACGTTTGATATTGTTAAAAAAAAAGAGCACTCTTATTTTTGTGTATCATTGGAAGGATTTTGAAAACCAGATAAAGATAATGTTGAAAAAAACCCAACACTCATTTATCCAGTTGCAGCGGTCCGGGCTGGTAAATCAGGAGGAGGAGGCGACTCTAAGGCTGCGTCCCAATACTCCCCCTCGCCCTCGTTTTCTTCACTTCCCCTAAATTTTCGCGCGTTCCCGTGAGGGTAGTGGTGTCCCAATTCCTCTTTTCACCTAGGGGGAGGGGGCATAACGAGGTCGAGGGGCTGAGAATAGCCCCTTCAAATCGAGAGTTTTCACATGCTGACTTCGCGAGCGAGGGGCTATGAAAATTTCCCAGAATGCTACGTAAACTACGCCGTAGGCTCTGCGTCGATTTGACTCGCCGACCGAGAAACAGGCAGACTCGTCTCAGATTGTGACCAACCGTTACACCAACGCAGAGCCTACGGCGTAGGTTACGTAACCTTCGCCGTAAGTTCTGCGTCGATGTACGCGGCGACGCGTGCCGTACGCCGTACCCTACGCCGTAGGCTCTGCGTCAATTTAACGCGGACCCAAACTCTGGAGCCGGCAGACAGAAATCTCGAAATTTCGGAGCAAATTTCTTAACAGGCGTAGCTACAACTGTTAGATTTCATCTATTAAACCAACATCTTCCTAAATGATTTACCGTAGATGACCATTTAGTAGCCCGGGCGTTTAATATGCTAAATCCACTTGGACCCCAGGCGTTTATAAGAACCAGGCGGGTATTTGCACCAGGCTACAATTTATTTTTGCAATGAGCAGCACCAGACCATTACTTACAAAGAACATATGAGATCACCATAGTACCACTGGAACTAAAATTGTACACACTGGACACAACACAACACCTCACGACGAGCTCCCGATCACAAATCGTGAGCTCGCAAGAAAATCAAGCGTGTTTGAAATCCTGGACGCTCCTCGTGAAGGAATCACAGCTGAAGCAGCTGCGACCCGATTTGACTCATCCTTTCGCAGAGAGCATGCGCAATCTCTGATGTTACGTCAAAAACTATTATTTGTAGTTTAAGTTTTGCAAATTCACATTACAAATCATGTTTTAAAAGCAAAAAAAAAGAGCGCATTTCCACGTACGGTGCGTGTCGCCGCGTAAACCTACGCCGTAGCTCTGCGTTGGTGTAACGCGGAACCATAAATCAGCCTTTAGTGTGTGCGCTGTCTGCTCTTCAGAAAACCTCTTTTTTCTCTTCTCATTTTGCTGGGACGTCGGGTTCCTCCGCCGAGACACAACTTGAAATGATTTGCAGTGCACACACCCAATCAGAAACGCTACAGATATTTTGGGATTTTAATATAGCCTATAAAAAAATTAAATTATAAATAATAAAGAAGGCGGAGCAGAGCGGTGACAACCTTTGTGAGCGAGGAGCGGAAATTCTCGCCGCTTCACTCCACTCACATGCTCTGACATACAAAGACAGTTTGTCTCTTCTCATCTCCGAAAACGTCGAGTCAAATTTCTTAACAGGCGTTATTTGGATAAACTGAGCCCAGGTTGGGGATCTGTTACTTTTACGCCTGAAAAAATATTAAAACTTAATAAAGTGCCATATTAACAGCGCTACAGCTGAAATTAAAACAGTTTTTGGCTCTCAGCTTCCTGATCAGGGTAGGGATGAAAACGAGGGGGAGTAGGAGAATTGGGACAGGCACCTGGGCCAAGTGCCCTAGATCTCAAGTGCCCTAAAATCTCCCCCTTCTTTTTTAGGGGTTAGGGAAGAAAAGAAGGGCGAGTGGAGAAAAGAAGGGCGAGTGAAGTTGAATTGGGCCTAACAGGCCGCCAGATGGACCCGGGACCACTGTAGATGCACACGGCTCCACCTGGGGGGACAGGTGAGCGTTCTGTTCGGGTCCATTAGGGGGTTGAGAAGGCCAGACAACAGCTTTCATTTTCAGACAGGGATATGACCTATATACTGTACACACACACACACACACACACACACACACACACACACACACACACACACACACACACACACACACACACACACACACACACACATGCACAACTATACAAATGCACTGTGACAGGAAAACAGACACCTAAACTTATCGCTCAGTGAAGCAGAAAATTGATTCTTTTAAAGTGGCATATGGGCCTGAGTGAGTGTGTGAGAGGAAATGTGTGTATCGTGTGTGTGTGTTTATGCATAAATCTGCTGTTTCATATTTTCATATTGCATATTTGTTTGCCAAACAGCCGTCTAAAGAAGTTGTTTTGCAGATATTAGGTGGGCGGCTGCAGCCGGACGGTCAGGTACCAGGTTGTTTCTCCACAAACCAGAGAAACTCTTAATCATTCCTCTCTCTCAGATTCTTCTGGTTTGGATCATTAATATTCAAAATAGAATCAGAGTGGTGTGGGTGGACGGAAAACATGTTCAATTCAGTTCTCCGAAGAGAAAGTAATTAATGGAGAAGTTTTTATCCTCTTTAAAGAGTCGTTGTAGAAGTTTTTAGCTTTGGACGGGAAGGATCTCCTGTAGAGGTCTGAAGGATTTCCTCTTCCCTTCCTCTCTTCTCCATTTCCATTTTCATAGACATCATTTTTGTCCGTCGTTCCTGTAGTTTCTTGTGCTAGCACCCCTTTTTTCTCTTTTGTGCATGTTTGCAGGCCGGAGCTTCAGGAGTTGTGTGCTGGCCTCCAACCATGTGGTCGTCCTCCTACTTGAAGACTGTGATGATCTTCACCCCTGATCTTCACTGATCAAGCTTCTCCTTCAGCTTACTTCAGTTCACCTCCGGTCGTCTCTTATCTCGACTTTCCCAGAAACTAAAAATCAACTGAAAAGGTGACGGACAGATTCCAGATCTAATTTCCGTAAAGTGATTCCAGGTGAGACAGACGGGGCCGCGTGCAGGATATTTGAGGTAAACGGGATATCCGTCCGTCCCGATTAAAGCAACGCAGGGTTTTTCCTCAGATGGGAAAGGTGTTGCTCTCGCTGGGGAGCAACCTGCTGACGGTGTGGCTGCTGTCACCGTTAGTGAGGTTAATGGCTCTCAACACTGGAGGTCACGCCACACACAGGCCGGGACAGCAAGACGCCATATGGGGGGTGGCAGAAACACACTCCAGGCTCCAGGCCTGGTGCATGTGTGTGTTCCAGGTCTGACTCAGACAGCTCTTGGCTGGGATTATATTATTATTACATTAGGCCTTAGAGAGCACCTGATAGTACCTGAGTGCGTCTTTTCTCATGTGTCAAATGTAAATCACCAACTGCACCTAAATTTTATGGAGCTAGAACAGTCTCATAATTCGCAAATGCACACACCGTTTCATAAATGCACAGGACAAGTTTCACAAATGCACAGAACAATTCACACGTGTGTAGGACAAGATATACAAATGTATTTTTGATGCGCACACAAATATAACCTGATTTACAAAGTTTTTTTGTCTGTGAGTTGCGCTGGATTTGCGTGTGACTTTTGAGTTTCCCCTGACCTGACTCGGTCCACAAATACATTTTTTTATTTTTAACACGGAAGGATCTGCAACCAATCAGATGTCTTCCTTTGTTTCAGCCAATCATAAGAGCGTCCCCCACGTGGGGTGCGCTCTTATGATTGGCTGAAACAAAGGAAGACATCTGATTAGTTGTGAAAATACGTGTTAAAAAAAACGTATTTGTGGATCAAGTCACATCAGGGGAAACTGTTAGTGTTAGTGTGTTAGTGTGACAGTGTTAGTGTTTTACCAGAAACAGAAACACACTCCCGGCCTGGTGCATGTGTGTGTTTGAGCAGAAACACACTCCAGTTCTGGTGCATGTGTGTGTTCCAGGTCTGAGTCAGGCAGCTCTTGGCTGGGATTATATTATTATTACATTAGGCCAGAGTACCTGAGAGTACCTCCGTCTTCTCTCATGTGTCAAAGGTAAATCACCAACTGCACCTAAATCTTATGGAGCTAGAACAGTCTCATAATTCGCAAATGCACACACCGTTTCACAAATGCACAGGACAAGTTTCACATGTGCGTAGGACAAGATATACAAATGTATTTTTTATCCACACGCAAATATAACCTGATTTACGTTTTTTTTTTGTCTGTGAGCTGACACGTTTTTTTTTTAACACGGAAGGATCTGCAACCCCACGTGGGGTGCGCTCTTATGATTGGCTGAAACAAAGGAAGACATCTGATTGGTTGTGAAAATACGTGTTAAAAAAACGTATTTGTGGATCGAGTCACGTCAGGGGAAACTCAAAAGTCACACGCAAATCCAGCATAGCTCACAGACAAAAAAAACGTTTGTAAATCAGGTTATATTTGTGTGTGCATCAAAAATACATTTGTGCATTTGTGAAACTTGTCCTGTGCATTTGTGAAATGGTGTGTACATTTGCGAATTATGAGACTGTTCTAGCTCCATAAAATTTGGAGCGTTTATCCAACATGAACAAACCTTTGTGTTTTGACCTTAAAAGCATCTTGTTTCTCCAACTTAAATACTTCAGTTAATACATAAACCAAACCTGTCTGCTCCAACCAAACAACTGAAGTACATACATATATATATATATATATATATATATATATATATATATATATATATATATATATATATATATATATATATATATATATATATATATATATATAAATAAACCTGAAACCGGAGTAAAAGCAGTAGAAGTGGCTGCAGGAGGAAAATATAATTCAGGTTCATGATTTACCCCAGGGCCTAGATCTTCAGTATCTTCCCGCCAAAATAAAAGCACCATGATTGAAAGTGTCTTCCTTACACGGGACATAATAAACCCCAAATCTTAGACATTAATGTTTATATTATATTTCAACAACTCCGTGAAAAGAAGTAAGCAGGACAAATGTGTGCTTTACTCAACAAAATCTTGTTTCTCCAACTTAAATACTTCAGTTAATCATAAATGTTTTCAAATACAATGAAACATCAGATATAAACCAAACCAGTCTGCTCGAACCAAATAATATGTACATGTATGATTAAATAAACCTGAAACCGAAGTATATATATATGTGTATATATACATATATACATACATACATATATATATATATATATATATATATATATATATATATATATATATATATATATATACATATATATATATATATATATATATATATATATATATATATGAATAAACCTGAAACTGGAGTAAATGCAGCAGAAGTGGCTGCAGGAGAAGCAGATTATTGTTATAATACATTAGGCCAGAGTACCTGAGAGTACCTGAATGTACCTGAGAGTACCTGAGAGTACCTGCATCTTCTCTCAGAAACAGTGTCAGAAACAGACGAAACTGCACCTAAATTTGGAGCGTTTATCCAACATGAACAAACCTTTCTGTTTTGACCTTAAAAGCATGGACGCTCTTCCGTCCTAATGGCCGCGGCCGAATGTGAAAGAGCTGAAATCTTCCCAAGGAAAAAGCTTTTTCACAAAGGTTTGCCAGATATTTAGCTATTTAATCAAAAAGTCACTGAATGTGTTGACAACATCATTAAGCTGGAGACAAATGTGCCCCCACCTTCCTCCATTCCATAATCAGGTGTTAAAGCAGCACAATGTAACGCTCAGCTTTTGTTGAGTTTGGCGGCTCCTTTGGACAAAAGCGGTAGTGCTTTACCAGAAAGAACTACGTTTCCCATGAGCACCAGCACGTACTGCGGAAAGATCCTGTCCCCGTCGCTGCATTTGTTTTGATTGTGAATGAAGACGGGACGGACTTTCAAAACTACTTTTCTGTTTTCAGCGGTCGTTTGCAGGATGGATAGCGAAGAGGTAATGTATCTATTTTTGGATAAACAATATAATATGACGATGTTGAAAATCACTAATTTCAACTTGGTTTTATTAGTCCTGTTTCAGCGAGATAATGCACCCCAAATTACAATATACAGTAGGCTCTGGTTTTGTTCTACTGCACCTTTTTCCTGTTACGTTTGTTAGAGGGATTTCATCATAAATTAGTAGTCCAACATACTTACTGACAAAATAAAGAAATACTTTATAACCTGTGAATAACTGAATGTTTTGCAGATCAGCCCTGCACAATTTTACAGTTCTCAGGAAAAATAGTAGAAATGTTCTATACATTTTCTTTGCATTGCATTCTTTCCTCTAGTGCTGTAATTCTATTCAATTGTATTATTAGTTTATAAAGCTTCCTCATTGCCAATTACACAATTGTATGATCACTATTATTATTCTGTGTCTGTTGTTGATATTGTCAGTAATTCCGGGCCCGTCTCCGGTTCCCCCCCGCTGCCTCTACGGCGGGGCGCCCCTCTGGTCTTGGAGGGCCACTTTCGTGGGGGACGGGTGCGCCTGCCCGCGTCGGCGGCCGGGGCGGCTCTGTCTCTCCGGGCAGGCTGGCCCCCTGCCGGGTGGGGGTCGTTGGCCTGAAGGGTGAGGGCCTCCTGGCCGCGTGTCCGGCCCGGACCGGGTGGCCGGGGATTGCCTGGGTCGCGGTCCGCCGCCGCGGGATCCCTGGCTGCTTCTTTCCGCGCCGTGGGGGCCCCGCCCGCGGGCCCCCTCGGCCGCCGCCGGGTGGGGGGGGGGGGCCTCGCAGGCGGTGGGTTGCCTCCCTCCTACTTCTCCCCTCTGTGGGGTTGCCGGTGGCCTGGGTTCCGGGCTCTTCCTTGTCGGCCTCTGGTCTCACGGGTGGCGGGGTTGCTCCCCCCCCTCCCCCACTATAGATACACTTCAGGTGGAGCTTTGTTTGGTTTATTACACACACACACACACACACACACACACACACACACACACACACACACACACACACACACACACACACACACATATAGTAATTTAGTCACATGCATACACACACACACACACACACACACACACACACACACACACACACATGCATGATCATATACATACACACACACACACATAGACATACACACTGGCTTGTTCACCTGCATGCTGGCTCTCTAGTTTTTGGGTTTAGGTAGCGGTAGCGATAGCTTAGCTCAGACTGCGATCAGATCTCAAGATTTAGGTCGATTGCTGTTCGTGTTTTGGATGGCTCCGTGCCGGTTTCGTGCTTTGTTTGTGGTTTTTTTGTTGCAGATTTCCAGTGCTTGACGTGTGTCTCCGTGTGTTCCTGCTTCCTGGATTGGCAGTGGATGTCGTCACCACCCCCCCCCACCCCCTCCCCCCCCAAAAAAAAAACAAACAAAAAAAACAAAAAAAAAAAAAAACAAAAAAAAAAAACAAAAAAAAAAACACTGGGTTTGTATGTGTATATTTATGTATGTGTACGCATATGTGTGCGTATATATATGTATATATTACATATAGTAATAATGCACATATATACACTTTTGGTTTCTACCGTCATGGTATCAATCAATAATATGTGTGCAGACAAGGTAAAAAAAAAAAAAAAAAAAAAAAAAAAAAAGATATTGTCAGTAATTTTAGAATGACCAAAACCCAAGACGAATGTGAAACAGAACTCAACATTTACATTTGTATCATAACAATTCTGTCTCTCTTGTCGGACATCCCTCTTCGTCTTTCAGCTCACGCCAGCGAGTGAACGCCGGGTCTATGTTTATTCTTGTCCGGGCATTTAGCTTGTTACTCTCCCACTTTCTTTTTTTTTCACCTCCTCCGATAAAACTTTTATTTTCTTGGGTTTTTCCGCTGCTTCAGCCATGATAACAACTCTGCGTTTAGCTCACCACCAGCTTCTGCTTCAAATATTATATTAAGGTGGAAAAGTTACATAGTGCTGCTTTAAGTCCGAGGTAGGAGTAAAAAATAAATAAATCAATCAAAGAACAGGAAGTCGCCGCGGTGGGCAATTACTTCTCCAGAAACGATAAGACACTATTAAAACGAATGGAAAAACTGGATTGAAAAAAAAAGAGTGAGTGACGAGAGCAGAAGTCGAAGTGAACGTCCCCCCGAGACCACACACACACACACACACACACACACACACACACACACACACACACACACACACACACACACACATACACACACACACACACACACACACACACACACACACACACACACACACACACACACACACACACACACACACACACACACACACACACACGCGTTATCAGCCGGCGTTAGCGGCAGCCGCTGCCGGCGACCGGCACCAGGAATAAAGCCGCGCTCTCAGCTTCTCTCTCAGACATTCACACTCTCGAGAATAAATCACATTTTCTCTCCCCTGAAACGTATCAGTGGGTTTAAACCCAAATGACAGGAAGCAAATGAAAATATAAGTTACAGTATCACGGAGGGACAATTTCCAGCACGCATGCACAGCCAGTAATAGAAAATATTCAATCTTATGAGAAGGAAAAGGCACAAAACACAGCCGTCCTCGCGCCTGCCGACAGAATTATTTTCAGCAGCAGAGACAAAGAAAATGCAGCGGGAATGAAAAGAGGACAGGTTTATGGTTTAGAGGAGAAACGCTTTAGTGGGAGAATAAATGAGCAGAGAATGAAAGGAGAAGGATTTGGGAGGAGAATGAACTGGTGGCAGAGGGCCCGAGACTAAGAACGATGACGGGAAACGTTGTCGTGCGACAAAACAGTTGTGCCCGGACCAGACAGCGAGAAGCAGAGACGCTTCCCAAGAGCTTATGTGGAAGACAAGAAAAACGCAGCTCTGGAACGATGAGAGAACACGGAAAAGAGAAAGGAAGAAAGAAAGACACGGTTGGAACCGTTGTAAACACATGCAGAGGGAAGAAGAGAGGGAAGAAGAGAGGGGAGATCGATGCGAGAGGGGGAAGAAAAACGAGAAATCGGTCCAACAGGAAGCGCAGAATAAGAATGGGTGATATTTTACCGTTCACGATAAACCGTCAAAAAAATTCCCTACGGTAAGAATTTGTCATCTCGCGGTAAAAACGATAAATTCTCGTTGATGACGTTTTTGTAGGAAGGAAAGAAAGAAGGAAGGAAGAATGAAAATAAGGAAAGAAAGAAGGAAGGAAGGAAAGAAGGAAGGAAGGTATAAAGGAAGGAAGGAAGGAAGGAAGGAAGGAAGGAAGGAAGGAAGGAAGGAAGGAAGGAAGGAAGGAAGGAAGGAAGGAAGGAAGGAAGTAAAGAAGGGAGTAAAGAAGGGAGAAAAGGAAAGAAGGGAGGAAAGAAGGAAGGAAGGGAAAAAAGGAGGAAGGAAGGAAGGAAGGGAGGGAGGGGACAAGGAAGGAAGGAAAGAAGGAAGGAAGGAAGGAAGGAAGGAAGGAAGGAAGGAAGGAAGGAAGGAAGGAAGGAAGGGAGAAAGGAAGGAAGGAAGAAAGAAAGAAAGAAAGAAAGAAAGAAAGAAAGAAAGAAAGAAAGAAAGAAAGAAAGAAAGAAAGAAAGAAAGAAAGAAAGAAAGAAAGAAAGAAAGAAAGAAAGAAAGACAGGATTGGAACCGTTGTAAACACATGCAGAAGGAAGAAGAGAGGGGGAGATCGATGCGAGAGGGGGAAAGAAAAAGGAGAAATCGGTCCAACAGGAAGCTAGAAAGAAAGAACTACAAATAGACAAAGGAGCAACAGATTAGCCGAGTTAAGAGACGAGCCAACAAAGTATTTCAGGGTTTGCCAGGCTGTTGTTCTGGTCATCAGTGTTTATCTTTTCTCTGATAATCACGTGTATTCCCAGACTGTTTCCCTGTCATGGACGCACCGCCAACACAGCACCGGCAGAATAAAGGACGCCCATCACTAGCCAAACTGCTACGGATGCAGAATGTTGTTTTCAGATATCTTAGTGCACCTGGACTCTGGTGAAAGAGAAACATCGCTCCGCAGCAAAAACCAGAAGAAAGGGATCTTTCCTAAATTTGTGACGGTGATGGACGAGCTCCGTTTACCACAATTACCCCTTTTCCACCAAACCGGTTCCAGGGACGGCTCTGGTTGAATGGCCCGACAAACAACTCAGATCGCGCTGTTTTCTTTACAGAGATCACAAGAAAAGCAGAGCAGTGATCTCCTCTCCATCCCGTGTTGCTGTCTTGTTTATTTATCTTTACTCCACCAACTCGAAAGATGAATCACTTCTCTAAGCGAACGGCGCTAACGCAGTTCAAACAGCAGGTGTATCCGCCCCTTTAATCTGATTGGTTTAGAGTAAATCGTCCCCCATGTGGGGGGCGCTCTTATGATTGGCTGAAACAAAGGAAGACATCTGATTGGTTGTGCAAATACGTGTTAAAAAAACGTATTTGTGGATCGAGTCACGTCAGGGGAGTCTCAAAAGTCACACGCCAATCTAGCGCAGCTCACAGACAAAAAAACGTTTGTAAATCAGGTTATATTTGTGTGCGCATCAAACATACATTTATATATCATGTCCTACGCACGTGTGAATTGTTCTGTGCATTTGTGAAACGGTGTGTGCATTTGCGAATTATGAGACTGTTCTAGCTCCATAGGTTCTGGTTCTGGGCCAGTGCTGAGTTTGGAACCGGGCTTTCTGTTTCCAACAAAGACAAAGAACTGGCTCTGGTTCCAAGGTAGCACCAACTCTTTGCAGGTCTAGAGGAAAGAACCGCTTACGTAAGTGGAGGGGGCGGAGTTATTGAGACCAACGGAAATAGCAAGACTGAGAGACGGAGACATTTTCAAATGAGAATGAATCTGGATGCAGCAAAGCATCATGGGTTTGAGGAGGAGACAACCTGTCTTCTAGAGATGTGTCCACGGAGGAGCTACGTGGAACAAGTCCTGTTAGAGCAGTGGATCATGTCGGTGCCCCCCTGCAGCATAAGCCTATAGCAGCATATCTACCACCAAGCTATATTTGAGACTAACTATTATAGTTATAGTTCTATAGCTGCAACTATGACTACTGACTCTAACACACTAGAGTTTACACTACCTAGAGATTTACCAACACCAGCTAGAGGTTTACTAAACACTAACTATAGGCTTTACTAAACAGAAAGGTTTTAAGTTTAGTTTTAAAGGTGGAGGTGGTGTCAGCCTCCTTAACCCAGATTGGAAGTTGGTTCCAAAGTAATGGTGCCTGATAGCAGAATGCCCGCCCTCCAAATCTACATTTAGATACTCTAGGAACTACAAGTAAACCGGCACTCCGAGAACGGAAAGCTCTGCCAGGAACATAAGGCACTATCAGGTCTTGTAAATAATGCGGAGCTAAGCCGCAGGTAAAGAGTAAGAATGAACGGGTCAGAGACTCCTCACAGGTTTACGGCCGTGTTTAATGCTCGCTGTCATCACTCATTCAAGTTCCTTCTAGTCTTTGATGTTTCTTTTGTTTCTTTTCCTTGTTGTTGCTTCAACTTTCACGCAAACGCAGTGACGTAACTGACGTTTACAGAGACGTAATGACGTGGCTCCTCTTAGCACCCGAGCTGTGGAAAAACAAACCGGTTCTCAGCTGGTTCCTAGTTGAACGAGTTGTGAACCAGAACCAGCTCTGGAACCGGTTTGGCTGAAAAGGGGTAAATGTGTCCTTATTTTGTGTAACAAAAGCCACATCATTATTTGATTACACTACTATTACAAAGTGTAATTGGAGTATAATAATAATTGGATCAGAGGTTGGTTGAATTGGACAGAACTGGATTGAACTTTCAGTGCAGGGTGTCTTGTGATGTGTAAACTGAATCAAACCAACTCTTGTTGTCTCTGTCTCTGTGTGTGTGTGTGTGTGTGTGTGTGTGTGTGTGTGTGTGTGTGTGTGTGTGTGTGTGTGTGTGTGTGTACCTCGTATTCCTCCTTAAAGCCGTATCCCTGTCCACATTTCATCTGCGTGATGTGTTGGAGGAGGTCTGCAACTCGGATCGCTGGCTGAAACTGTCCGGCCTGGAACTGACCTGCAGAGAAGGGAAGACGTTCGTCCAGAGGATCTGACATTTCTGACGCTGAAGCCTCATACCTCAGCAACCCTCACCCAACCCTAATCCAACCCCAACCTCAGCAACCCTAACCCTAGTCCTAAACCCACCCTAACCCAACCCTAATCCAACCCCACCCCAACCCTAAAACCAACCTCATCAACCCTAACCCTAACCCTAACTCAACCCTAACCCAACCATAACCCCAACCCTAAACCCAACCTCATCAACCCTACCCCTAATCCTAAACCCGCCCTACCCCAACCCAACCCCAACCCTAATCCAACCCCAAACCAACCCTTTTCCCAACCCTAATCCCAACCCAACCCTAACATAACCCCAACCCTAATATAAACCCCAACCTCAGCAACCCTAACCCTAATCCTAATCCAACCCTAAACCCAACCCCAACCCCACCCCAACCCCATCAACCCTAACCCTAATCCTAAACCCAACCCTAACCCAAATCCCAACCCTATTCCCAACCCAACCCTAACCCAACCCCAACCCTAATCCCAACCCTAACCCTAACCCTAATCCCAACCCTAACCCTAACCCCAACCCTAACCCTAATCCCAACCCCAACCCCAACCATAACCCAACCCTAACCCTAACCCTAATCTTAACCCAACCCTTACCCTAACCGTAACCCAACCCTCACCCAACCTCATCAACCCTAATCCCAACCCTAACCCTAATCTTAACCCAACCCCAACCCTAACCCTAATCTTAACCCAACCCTAATCCCAACCCTAATCTTAACCCAACCCCAACCCTAATCCCAACCCAACCCTAATCCAACTTCGACCGTAATCCAACCCTAACCCAAGTCCAAAGTTACTTTGGTTGTGTTTTTTTCTGATAGTAGGGATGGGAGACTGCAACATCTCGGCAACACTTCTTAAACATGATCAAATATTACGTTAAACGAGACTCAAAACTGATATCTCAACATGACCAACTGTTGATAATAAAACATTTATTTTTTTATTCACCAGGAAGTAGTCAACGGCCCGGACATTGATGCCACATGGACAGCCCAGAATATTCAGTTAACCACCCTGAAAGTTGTCCTCTCAAGTCACTTTCTTTTCACTTAACACATCAAGATCTGATGTGTTAAGTTTCCTTTAAAAGAAAGTTAGCATTTGAAAACACCCTTCCAGGACTTTCTGAACTGTTTCTGTAGTTGCACCTTTACTCCACAGGCTCCGGTGAAGGTAACACCCATGGTATGATTTCACAGCCTCAGCTTTCACACGTGTTTCCTGAACATTCATCAACACAAAAACCAAACGGTTTCATCTCATCGAAAACCAAATACACCACAGTTACACTGGCTCAAGTGGCAGAGCCGCCTGGATCCTTCCTCTGCGAGATAAAGAGTTTTAATTCCTCAAAACTGTATCCTTCACGAGTTAGAAAGTCTTCAATAAAGGCTCCAAAAGGCTCCTTCCCTCCCATTACAATTTCAATCCACCCATGTAATGTGTAGCTTCACGTGTAGCTTCAGAAAGCATTGGGGGAACCAATACTGACAGAAAACGCTTCAAAAGGGCGTAAACCTTAACCGACTGACTACTTGACGTATAATTTCATCCTCCATTCATCCTCCGAGTTTACACTCTGACGAAAATATTTAAACCAAACTATCCGTTTTACTTCCTGCATAACCAACAAACATGGAAGGAAGGAAGGAAACAAGGAAACAAGGAAATAAGGAAGGGAGAAAACAAGGAAAGAATGAAGGAAGGAAGGAAGGAATGAAGGAAGGAAGGAAGGAATGAAGGAAGGAAGGATGGAAGGAAGGAAGGAAGGAAGGATGGAAGGAAGGATGGAAGGAATGAAGGAAGGAAGGAAGGAAGGAAGGAAAGAGGAAGGGAAGAAGGAAGGGAAGGAGGAAGGAGGAAGGAAGGAAGGAAGGAAGGAATGATGGAAGGAAGGAAGGAAGGAAAGAGGAAGGGAAGAAGGAAGGAAGGAAAGAAGGGAAAAAAGAAGGAAGAAAGGAAGGAAGGAAGGAAAGAGGAAGGGAAGAAGGAAGGGAAGGAGGAAGGAGGAAGGAAGGAAGGAAGGGAGGAAGGAAGGAAGGAAGGAAGGAAGGAAGGAAGGAAGGAAGGAAGGAAGGAAGGAAGGAAGGAAGGAAGGGAGAAAACAAGGAAAGAATGAAAGAAGGAAAGAAGGGAGAAAAGAGGAAGGGAAGAAGGGACTAAAGAAGGAAGGAAGGAAGGAAGGTAGGAAGGAAGGAAGGAAGGAAGGAAGGAAGGAAGGAAGGAAGGAATGAAGGAAGGAAGGAAAGAAGGAAGGAAGGAAGGAAGGAAGGAAGGAAGGAAGGAAGGAAGGAAGGAAGGAAGGAAGGAAGGAAGGAAGGAAGGAAGGAAGGAAGGAAGGAAGGAAGGAAGGAAGGAAGGAAGGAAGGTCTGGGGTGCACGTACCGCTCTGGTAGGAAAGCTCCACCGACTCGCAGCCTCCGTACGGAAAACTCTGCAGGCTGAGGGAGGGCTGGGCGAGCGACGGCTGGCTGCTATCTGTGCAGAAACAAAGAGAGAGAGGGACAGGGATGTTACCACGACGACAGACCTCCTTCACATACATCGTCCCTACACGCTGTAGACGAGGCAAAGCTGCAGGTAAGTCACGGGGCATTCCTAAGGCATCCAAGCAGTTCAAAGTGAGTGTCCCTCTTTGTTAGGAGAATTAACAATAGAGGGATGGATGTGTCGTACAGAGGAATCCGTAAACACGGGGGCCCCTCGTGCATCGACCTTTCTTTCATTCATAAAACACAAAAGACAACCTCCACCTCAATTATCAAAGTTACGCTGAGAAACCTATTTTATCTGCATTCCTTCAGAGCAAACGCTGTGATGGGAAAACTATCACAAAAGGAAGAGATTAGAAGAAATGAATGAGAAGAAAGTGCAAATTAGTCTTAAAGTTGCGAGGCGTCAAGAGCCCTCCATTAGCACATATTTCAATCTCCTCACCGTGGCTTTAATAAATAAAATCTGATTCTGTGCACTGCTGAGGTGAAGCAGCCGGGCCAACAAGACATCGGGGAGTTGTGATGTGAAAATGCATGACTTTGTGTTTTCTTAATAAAGCTATTTGCATGTTAACGGCGGCTGTAGATTTAACGGCGGAGCTAAAGTGGCGCTTCCAAACACACGGGCCTCCCCTGACACGTGAGGGCCGATCGGAGACACATGTGTCACTCTGCATCGTCTACTCTGGGCTGAGGGAGGGAACAGGGAACCGGATCTAATGGGCCGACAATGAGTCATTCAACAACGCTGCCGAATCCCGTTACGTCAAAGAGGGACGTGGTAACAGAGCCAACGGGCTTGAGAAGTGTGGAGGGGACGAGGAAGGATGAACTGACGTGAGAGGAGAGGCTGTAGAAGAGGACGGGCGGAGGGATTGAGAGTCTAAAGCAGGGACGAACAGGAGATGTGAGGCTTGTCTGTTCACCATGGGTTTGTCCTGTTTGTATATTTGACACTAGAGTGGTGGTTTGTACCTGGTCTAGATCCTTAAACTTACCTAAATTTACCTAGATTTACCTAAAAACGGGCATAAGCAGATGTCATAGATAGATAGATAGATAGATAGATAGATAGATAGATAGATAGATAGATAGATAGATAGATAGATAGATAGATAGATAGATAGATAGATAGATAGATAGATAGATAGATAGATAGATAGATAGATAGATAGATAGATAGATAGATAGATAGATCGATCATGTCGCAACAAGAAAAGTCTCTTGGCGCCATGGCCGAAACCGAACAGGAAGTCGGCCATTTTGAATTAATCGTGTAATTTTGGCGCCATTTCTTCAGCAGTTAAAACGGCCCGAACCGTAACGTGCACCCAGGTGTGTTTTACATCAAATATGCGTCTCAATCCTGCGACGACGCGCATTACTTTTCTCAGTCAAAAGCGTTACCGTGGCGACGCTAGACGCCAAAAAGCGCGCCCCCCCGTCATGGTTGGTACATATTTGATAGTTCCTACTTTCTGCCATAACTTTTGAATGGTTTGACATAAAGAGTCGTGGGTGGTGTCATCAGACTCGGTATTGAGTACTTGAAAATAATTGGCATTAATTAGCCCCGCCCCTTCTTCTGATTGGTTGATATTTTATAATCCCTATTTTCTGCCATAACTTTTGAATGGTTTGATATAAAGAGTCGTGGGTGGTTTCATCCACTAAATGTCCAGTTCTGAAGAATCTACATGAAGTCATACAAGCTTCCACTGCAGCCTGAACGTGCACAAAGGTGGAGGACCGTTCATCGCTGCTTGCAGCTTTAATTTACCTTTAAACTTGTTTTTGCCCTTGAAAGCTGTCACATGCTTTGTTAACAGATGTCAGAACAGCCACTTCCTGATCTACTCAGGTTTTGAACTGTCCTGGTTCAATCACTCTACTGTAATGTCAGGACTCCATCATACGTTATCTCTTCCACCAATCGTCTACTGTCTACCGTTCACTGTCCTTATATGGTCAGTTCCTGTCAAGTTTCTCAATAAAAGCATTTTCTGGGAGGAGAATACTTTGGGAAGCATTTGCTGCATTTGCTGTCAGAGGCTCCTGTTGCTGCGCTCTCCCCCTTCTGCAGAAGTGCGTTAAAACCATTCCAAGCAGTCTCTGACTGGGTTTACATGCATCAATAACCCTTTTAAAACCCGAATATTGGCAATAACCCGAATTTGCACGGCCATGTAAACACCAATAACCCCTTTGAATAACCAGAATTTGCTCATTTTAAAAACCCGAATGGGTTTTTAAAAACCCCAATATGAGCCCTGGGTTACTCCTTTTAAAACCTGAATATTGGGTCATGTAAACGCCAAACGGAATATCCCCATCAAACGGAACAGGAATTTGTTTTCTGCACATGCTCTGTTCACAAGGAATCCTGGTCTTTTGAGTCCAGGAAGTTCTTATAAACACGGAGAAACAAGACCAGGAGGAGACTAATCACTTCATAAATGTAATGAAGGATATGAACATTTCTGCATTTGTAGACGGTAGAAAGTACCGGGATAGAAGATTTACAAGAAGGTGAGAGAAAAGTTGCACGAAGCAGCATTTGTTTTGAATTTGGATACAGGAAGAAGAAGCAGAAATGACGGGAATTGCGTCATGATGTTCTCCGTGCGTCGCTGGTTTGATCCAGATATCCCAAATGATTAATTACCATGGAAACGGAATATTCCCAATGTTTCAGTAACCGGAATATTAGCAATAACCCGAATTTTGACTGCATGTAAACGTAGTCTCTGTTGTCTTTCCTCGTTACGAACTTATGTAATGTTGCTTTAGACCTAACAGGCAACAGTTGGAGTGTCTGTTACTGCATGTAAACGTAGTGACTGTTTCACCTGACTTTCAGGGCTGAACGTCGTCCCCGTGACCCCCGTGTTCAGAGTAAACACACTTCCACACACTAACATCTACAGATTTTTAAAGAAGGAAAACTGTACAAGACTCCATTAATTCTTCATCCCTTCTTCAGCTGTAGCTCTTTTCATCTCAACGCCTTTGTAAAGATAAATAAAGCTGCCCTGCCTTTCTTCTCACCCCAACTTCTGTTCTTTTATCTGGCTTTTTTTGATGATTGCAGACGTTTTGTTTCCTGTAAACAGGGAGTGTGTTTGAACACCCACTCCCACCCAGGCAGGTGAACCAGGAGCAGCTGGAGATCCGGTTCAGGTCTGAGTCTCCCCCCACGCTAGAAAACCAGTCAGGTACCGCCGCTGCCACGTCCTTAAAAAATACAACTTTCTAAGCTTTAGTGATTTATGTTTTCTTAAATTAATTTTTAAGTGTATAAACAACTTTGTTGAGCGACAAAACAGCGACACCAGCAGTCACCAGAAATACTAAAGAAAGATGAAGGAGTTAAAATATGACACAGCCAACAATGAATTAAAAAACTGTAGTTCAATAAATAAATTAAAAATGATGTATAAATCCAATATAATCGAAAGATATAATACAATATAATCGAAAGATACAAAACTATATATATATATATATATATATATATATATATATATATATATATATATATATATATATATATATATATATATATATATATTATGCTCCATACTATATGAAACAATTACAATAATAAGAATAATTGTTGTTGTAATAATAATATCTATATACCAAAAAATTTAATGATTGGTCTTTGGTTTCCTTTTGTTTTCACTCTTCTAGAGATTGTTTTTGTTGATTATTTACTTTCTCTGTTAGTTGTTTTTCTGTTCATTTTTTACTTGATTTTTCTGTCAAATTTACGTTTGTCTTCCTTATTGTTTTGCATGTGTGCTTACTTTG
>NC_084594.1:3672263-3786136 GCF_033807715.1 Cololabis saira | reverse complement strand
AATTTGTGAGAAGGCCTGACGAGTTCTAAAGAGGAGGGCCGTGTTGCCTTTAAGCTCCTCAGACTTCTCTCCAAGCTTCTGCAGAAGCGCCTTGAAAATCATTTCTAACAGTCTCTGTGTCTTTTCCTAAGTTATTAATTTATGTTGATGATTTAGGAACCTAACACTTTCCTACTTCCTTCCTTCTTTTCTCCTTTCTCCCTTCCTTCCATCTTTTCTCCCTTCTTTCCTTCCCTTCCTTACTCCTTTCCTACTTCCTTCCTTCTTTTCTCCTTCCCCCCTTCCTTCCTTACTCCATTTCCTACTTCCTTCCTTCTTTCCCTCTTTTCTCCTTTCTCCCTTCCTTCCTTCTTTCCTTCTTTTCTCTTTTCTCCTTTCTCCCTTCCTTCCATCTGTTCTACCTTCTTTCCTCCCTTCCTTACTCCCTTTCCTACTTCCTTCCTTCCTTCTTTTCTCCTTTTCCCCTTCCTTCCTTACTCCCTTTCCTACTTCCTTCCTTCTTTCCCTCTTTTCTCCTTTCTCCCTTCCTTCCATCTTTTCTACCTTCTTTCCTCCCTTCCATCTTTCCTCCCTTCCTTACTCCCTTTCCTACTTCCTTCCTTCTTTTCTCCTTTCCCCCTTCCTTCCTTACTCCCTTTCCTACTTCCTTCCTTGTTTCCCTCTTTTCTCATTTCTCCCTTCCTTCCATATTTCCTCCCTTCCTTACTCCCTGGACATTATACTGACTTCTTTGCGTCTTCGTCGTCTGCGGCACCGTTTTCTTTGGTCAACTTCTCTTGGAGACTGAGATGAAGTTTTTCAAACAATCTTAGTGTGAACGTTCAAACTCCTGAGAGACGCCAGCAACCTTTTCCCCGAGGGTTTTCAGATATCTCCTTAGTTTCTGCTACTTTACACTTCCACAACATCCCTCCCGCTTCAGACCAAATTATAACTTTGGAGGTTAATATAACTTTAGTAAGTAATACTGGCTCATTTATACTGTGTTCCTTTCATATACTTTATGACTGTCTCAGAAACTTAGAATATTGTGATAAAGTTCTTTATTTTCTGTAATGCAATTAAAAAAAGCAAAAATGTCATACATTCTGGATTCATTACAAATCAACGGAAATATTGCAAGCCTTTTATTATTTTAATATTGCTGATTATGGTTTACAGTTTAAGATTAAGATTCCCGGAATATTCAAATTTTTTGAGATAGGATATTTGAGTTTTCTTAAGCTGTAAGCCATGATCAGCAATATTAAAATAATAAAAGGCTTGCAATATTTCAGTTGATTTGTAATGAATCCAGAATGTATGACAGTTTTGCATTACAGAAAATAAAGGACTTTATCACAATATTCTAATTTTCTGAGACAGTCCATAATCTCCTGTCATTTAACTTTGAACAATTTACTTCTCAGTGGGATTTATTCACTAATAATGAACATTTAGAGGGAATATTTCAGCTGTGGACAAACTGTATCTTTGGAATAATAATAATTGCCCACTGAATAAATGAATAGAATAGAATAGAAAACATATCTTTCAAGTGCCATTTTGAGGACGCAATATTTAAATGTGTGAATAGGGAATGGACTGTATGAATAAAGTAATGAATGTAATAACGTATTTTGAATATATTCTGATGATGTTTATAATGATGTCTTTATCGCTTTTACTTTGTCATTGTCATGTGTTTGTTTTGTTTTATGAACTCCAGGAAGAACTTGTTCCAGCGAATGGAGATCCTTTTACCCCTCGTACTGCTCTTTCCTTCCTTCTCCATTCCTCTTTTATCCATTCCTTCCTTCTTTACTCCTTTCCTCCCTTCCTTCCTTCCTTCTTTCCTCCCATCTTTCCTTCCTTCTTTTCTTCCTTCCTTCCTTCTTTCTTTTTTCCCTTCCTTCTTTCTTCCCTCCCTTCTTTCTTTTTTCCCTTTCTGCCTTCTTTCCTCCCATCTTTCCTTCCTTCTTTTTCCCTTCTTTCCTTCCTTCCTTCTTTTCTCCCTTCTTTCCTTCCTCCCTTCCTTCTTTCCCCCCTTATTTCCTTCTTTCCTCCCATCTTTCCTTCCTTCTTTTTCCCTTCTTTCCTTCCTTCCTTCTTTTCTCCCTTCTTTCCTTCCTCCCTTCCTTCTTTCCTCCCTTATTTCCTTCTTTCCTCCCATCTTTCCTTCCTTCTTTTTTCCCTTCTTTCCTTCCTTCCTTCTTTTCTCCCTTCTTTCCTTCCTTCCTCCCTTCCTTCTTTCCTTCCTTCTTCCATTCCTTTTTTCTTTCCTCCCTTCTTTCCTTCCTTCCTTCTTTCCTCCCTTCTTTCCTTCCTTCCTTCTTTCCTCCCTTCTTCCATTCCTCCTTCCTTGACTCAAAGACAGCACAAGGGTTAATAATAAATAGTGAGATTTCATTGTAAACTTCATGGTTTTCACTTTGTAAAAATATTCCGAATGTTCGTTAAATCTTTATTTCCTGCACTAATAATTAAACAAGAATAAAGTTAATATGAGTTATAATTATCTGGGTTACAAGCTGCTGGAGGGGCTGAAGGTTTTACAGTATAGCATGGTATTAATGGTATATGGTATTATTCTTTGTTTTATTTGTCCAGTATAAGAGATAATCTGTGGTTCTTTTATGTTTACACCTAAAACCAACTAAGGATTTTTATTTATTCATTCAGGCATTTGTTTCTCCAGCAATCTAAACTGATTCTGAGGGTTTTTTTACTGTCTTTGGGTCAAAATAACCCAATTGTTCTTTCCTTCTTTCCTCCTGCTCTCTCCTTCCTTCTTCCTTCCCTCTTTTCCTCCTTTACTCCTTTTTCTTCTACCTCCCTTTCATCATTCGTTCCTTTATTACCTTCTTTGCTTTTCCTTCCTTCTTTCCTTTTCTCCATTCCTTCTTCCCTCCATTCTTTCCTATTCCCCCTTGTTTACTTCCTTTCTCCCTCCATTCCATCTCTTCTCCCTTCCTTACTCCCTTTCCTACTTCCTTCCTTCTTTTCTCCTTTCTCCCTTCCTTCCATTTTTTCTCCTTTCCTTCCTTCCTTCCTTCCTTCCTTCCTTCCTTCCTTCCTTCCTTCCTTCCTTCCTTCCTTCCTTCCTTCCTTCCTTCCTTCCTTCCTTCCTTCCTTCCTTCCTTCCGTCCTTCCTTCTTTCCTTTCTCCCTTCCTTGCATCTTTTCTCCCTTCCTTCCTCTCTTTCCTACTTCCTTCCTTCTTTCCTTCTTTTCTCCTTTCTTCCTTCCTTCCATCTTTTCTCCCTGTGAGATTAATCAAAGTTTGGAACATGTTTGTCCTTATGATACGATATGAAGAATCAGAATCAGAATTAGAAAACTGCCTGTTTATCCTCAGGACATGCTTTGACATACGCAGGAGGTTAAAACTGAAGGTTGGCCTGTTGACTTCCTGGTTAGTCAATGAACTATTGTTTTTAGGTGCATCTGTTTCAAGACCCCCATCACATGCTCTAACAGATGACAGGGAAGCCACTTCCTTGGAGATACTCAAGGGGGGGGGGGGGGGGGGGGGGGGGGGGGTGTTTGGACACATCTGTTCAGAGTTTCTGTTTTAGTTCCGGGAGGCATTTGACCCCTTGACCATTTGAGGTTTCTTAAAAGGATGTCTGTTGCTCTGCACACCACAAGATAAGTTACTTATTAACTGAAAAGTCATAGGTGTGACCTCTTTAAAGGAGCATGAGGCTCCTTTTAAGAAATGAGACTCTCTAGCGCCACCCTTCACCACGACGTCCGTTGGGGGTACTGCAGCCAACAGTGAAGCCGGCACGGGAGAACGGGGAGAACGCACATGCAGCGTCATGTGACGTCACATCCACAGGACAGCGCGGGAAATTCGGGACCGAATTGCAGCACATTTTGCAGCACACAGCCTGTTCAAGGCAAAGGAGAGATACACTAGAGGAAACATTCTTTTTGGTTTGGAACGCTTCATCTGACATTATTACTAGAAAACTTAAAATGTATACAGATTTTTTTCATAAATCCTGCCACAATCCGGCCTCAAGCTCCTTTAACTATCATCTGATACCATGTCTGTTCTCCATCTGTTCATTGTCCATTATCTATACATTGACAGTCGCTTTACCAAATATGGTCTTTTTCCTGTCATCCTTGCTGAATAAAATGCGCCAGACTGCAGGGAGAATTTGTGAGAAGGCCTGACGAGTTCTAAAGAGGAGGGCCGTGTTGCCCTTAAGCTCCTCAGGACTTCTCTCCAAGCTTCTGCAGAAGCGCCTTGAAAATCATTTCTAACAGTCTCTGTGTCTTTTCCTAAGTTATTAATTTATGTTGATGATTTAGGAACCTAACACTCCCTCCCTTCCTCTCTTTCCTACTTCCTTCCTTCTTTCCTTCTTTTCTCCTTTCTTCCTTACTTCCTTCTTTCCTTCCTTCCTTCTTTCCTCCCTTCTTCCCTTCCTCCTCCCTTGACCCAACGACAGCACAAGGGTTAAAACCGACATCCTGGAATTCATGAGATTCAACACGACCAAAGTGAGTCAGAGTGCAAGAAAACAAGACAGACTTTAAACAGAAATCAAGAGGCAGCCATGAAAAAGAAAAGAAAGAATCATGATAAAAGGGTCTGAGACAGGAGTTGCACCTGAGAGATCTCTACTTACAGGTAATAAGAGTAGGAATAAGCATGTCTTCTGAAGCATGGTGGTGAGGCCGATGATGAACAAAACCCAGAAGAAGACAAACACATTGGATTAGTTCATGGTCTGAGTGGAAAAACCTTTGACTTGTTGGCAAATTCAACTGTTTTTATTTCCTTCCTACTTCCCCCAATATTCAAAGATAAGATCATCCCCACATACAAACTGGTTTACGCCCGTTTTTGTTTGTGTCCTCATGAATCAGAAATATTAGGACCCGGGGATTGTGTTCGCTGGACGTTTCAAGACATTTTAACCTTGTACTGTCTTTGGGTCAAAATTACCTAATTCTCCTGTTCCTTCTTTCCTCCTGCTCTCTCCTTCCTTCTTCCCTTCATTCTTTTCTCCCTTTCTTCCTTCTTTGCTCCCCTCGTACATTATCTCCTTCTTTCCTCCCTTCCTTCCTTATTTTCTCCCTTCTTTTTTCCTTCCTTCCTTCTTTCCTTCCTTCCTTCTTTTTTCCCTTCCTTCCTTCTTTTTTCCTTCCTTCCTTCTTTCTTTCCTTCCTTCATTTTTCCATTCCTTCCTTCTTTCCTCCCTTCTTTCCTTCTTTTCTCCCTTCCTTCCTTCCTCCCTTCTTTCCTTCTTTTCTCCCTTCCTTCCTACCTTCTTTCTTTCCTCCCTTCCTTCCTTCTTTTTTCCCTTCCTTCCTTCCTTCTTTCCTCCCTTCTTTCCTCCCTTCCTTCCTTCTTTTTTCCCTTCCTTCCTTCCTTCCTTCCTCCCTTGTTTCCTCCCTTCTTCCCTTCATCCTTCCTTGACCCTAAGACAGCCCAAAGGTTAATATACATTATTAAACACGCAGAAAGCGTATTTACCTCCTCTAAACTGTACCGTGGTTTATTGTTGGTTTATTGTTGGTTTATTGTTGGTTTACTGTTGGTTAATTGTTGGTCGTCAGCGGTCGGAGGTCGTAAAACGCTCCAGGACTTGTGATTATTTCTTATGATTATTTCACTCAACCAAGTAATGACAGCGTTTTCACGAGCGCCGTTTCCTGATCATTAACTTTTAGAGAGCTGATCGCACGCGTGTCGGTTTCATCATTTAGACTCTTCAGGATGTAACACATGTAGGAACCGGCGGATCGTATCTCTGGTCATTGTTTCAATTAAAATGAGGGAAAATAAAATAACTGCAATAAAACACTGTCTGCAGTTGCCAAGTAACCGAGTTTAATGTCTAAAAAAAAACATCTAATGTAGCTTTTCCTTAAACGGTGTGGAGTCTTAAGCTGCACGGTTTAAAGTTTTCCATGGCCAGATATTTTTTTAGCTTCGGGCGATTTTAGAATCATCACAAACAGTGCAAGGTTAATTTTGAATCCCCCTGAAAATTAAACTATGTTATTAAACCTTTCCTTTAATGTTGGGATTCAGCCGGAGAGCTAGAGGCTGCTGGGTAATTCACCGTCACCGTCTACCTTTATTTGACCTGGTGGGGTCTGTTGGGGGTCGGGGGTTTAGGGGGTTTAGGGGGTTTAGGGGGGGGCACTGGTGCCTCCATCACCAACAGGGGGAGAACAGAAAGCTATGAGATGAAGAGTGAAGGAAACAGACCAACAGGTAGGGGGGGGGGGGGTCAGTTATATGAACATTGTGTCGGATTTGAATCCGCCTCATATCCCGCCCTCTACACGCCCATAAATGCATATGGTTGAGCCTACTGAGCATGCGCAGCGGCTTCCTGCAGCCTGTTAGGCGTCAGGATGAATGAGAAGTATCCAGCCACCGTGACACTGACTTTCACTGAGACCTATATGTTGTAGATGATGTGGAGGACAGGAAAACCACATTATTTGGTGGTCACAGTAAAAGTTAGAATAACTATATAAATAGTATACAATAAAATAAAGCGAGTGAGTGGCAGCACGCCGTTGCTGCGCTAAACGTCGTTCCCCGAGTTCCCCGGCGCAACAGGGGGACACACATCCCCCTGTCTTTTCAAAATCAAGTTTTTTTTCCCCTTAGGCTCAGCCTTAAATTGCAAATTGCAAATTATCAAGACACTGTATGAAAGCGATACGAAAACGGCCCCGCAGCCCCGCTTCACCCCCCGCTCCCCCTCCTCTCCCGTCTCCCCTCAGAGCTGCTCAGGGCGGGTTTATGGTTCTGCGTTACACCAACGCAGAGCCTACGGCGTAGCTGCGCGCACGGCGTACCCTACGCCGTAGGCTCTGCGTCGTTTTAACGCGGGAACCTAATTTAGGCACCATACACCCGCACGTAAAGGTTTCACGCGCGCGTAAAACTCATATATATGAAAAAAAATCTGAGTCCCTTTAGGGGCTCCATGGGGCTCCCTAAACGCAGCCCCTAATTTGTTCTGTCCTAAAGTGGTGGGTGAAGAAGAGGCTGCAGCTCCAGCAGCACCAGAGTCCTGACTGACTGCGATCAGCGCTATTTTATTTTATTATTTTATTATTTTAAGTCTGATATATGTTGTGATATGTGATGACATTATTAAGAGTATGACATGAATCTGGCTTCATTTCACCACCTCACAGCCTGCCTCACCAGTTCCCCGTGTCTTAAGTAAATTCTTACGGGAGGGTGAGGGTTGCCGTAAAGATAAGCAGATTTTTCGGTTAGTTTTTTCTTTTTAGATCCGAGGCTTTGCGTAGATGGCGGCTTCCGCAACTTTCAGGCGCTTTTTCTGCGCAAGCAAGCTTTATAGATGAGGCCCCAGGATGTTGCAAGTCCAAACTAACTACATAAATTGCTAAAAAGTGCAAATAACTACTACTAAAGGGAAATTGTTTTTGCAATTTTTCACATATTTTTCTAAATACAGAAATCCCAACGCTAAATCCCTCAAAACTGTCAATGGAAATGATCTGGAATGAATTTATACTTTAGTTTTTGAGATACATAGTTTTATATATCGCGTTTAGATATCACGTTTTCATCCGGTGCTGAAATCACAACAACCGTTCGGTCAATCGGTCGGTCGGCGGGCTCCGTCGTTTACTGTAGGATTGTAGATGTGTGGGCTGACGTGTCTGCTGGGCTGGACTGTTGTTTGGGCTTTTGCAAAAGCCGGCATCATTTCCGAGGGGCCGCACGGCACGGAAGTGACTCGGCTGCAGCGCGGCCAGAGAGCTGCGGGCTCTGCCCGTCGCAGCTGATCAGTTCTCCCGGTCTCATTAATCAGTTCTCCCGGTCTCAGCTGAACAGGCTCGGATGAATGCAGAAACGGAGGATGACGATTTCGATGGGTTTGATTAATGTAATAACTTAAATAAAGTACAATCAAACTAAGTTTTGCTCCTGCTTTTTTTTCCCGCTCTATTTGTGTGTGTTGTGCGGCGCGCGTGTGTGTGTTGTAAGGCGGCGCTCCGTGTGTGTAGACGGCGCCTTTTCGGTCGGTGCGCCGTGTGTGTGTTTTAAATCCAAAAATGTGCCTGTCCACACGGCGCGCCAAATGGTCGTGAAAATACGGTACACGTCAACATACGTCAACGTAGGACGAGCTTTGAACACGAACCGGATCTAGAAATAACCCGCGATGAAGATTTCCGCAATTTTACTGGATTATTAAGTGATTTTTCCAAAATTAAAACTCTGGGACACTAAATGCAGGATATGGAACTGAAACTCTTCCTTTTTAACCTACAAAAATAATTATTGCTCTGTTTTATTTGGTGGTAATTGAAAATCAATAGTCAAACAGGAGCGCCGGCGATCCGGCTGGTCTTAAAGGGTTAAAAAGACTCTTTTACTGGAAACGGAGCGACACTTGTCCGTATTACGTAGAGGCGATGATCCAGCAGCAAACAGTAAATAAATAAATACATTTAAAAAAAGAAACAAGAGCAAACTTGAAAGTCAAGAGCGGGTCATGAGAGGACGGGTCGTGTCTACGCGGCGGGGATCATGTCCTTCTCTTCACCTCCTCAGATCTCCCCCCCCGTACCCCTCCAGACCCCCGGAGAGAACCTTCATCTGGCCAGAGGGCAGAGATTATGATCTCATAATATCTGAGGACACACACACACACACACACACACACACACACACACACACACACACACACACACACACACACACACACACACACACACACACACACACACACACACACACACACACACACACACACACACACACACACTCACACTTCAACAGACGGGGAAGTGGAGCAGGATTGGGCCGGATCAATATTTGCTATTCCTATTAACGGGGGGGGGGGGGGGTGACACAGTTCCTGCTACAGACTTCATCTCTCTGAAGGAGAAAGAGGTTGAAACTACAGAGAAAAAGGAAAAAATACTCCCCGAGAACGTGACACTCACAGTATTACACTGCAAAAACTCTAATATGTGTCTTATTTCTAGTTCAAATTCTAGTCAAAAAATCTCATTACACTTAAAACAAGAGTCATTACCAGAAAATTAACTTGTTATTTGACCATTTTCACCTGTTTCAAGTAAATTTTCACTTGAAATAAGTAGAAAAATCTGCCAGTGGGACAAGATTTACCTTCTTATTACAGGCAAATAAATCTTGTTCCACTGGGAGATTTTTCTACTTATTTTAAGTGAAAATCTACTTGAAACAGGTGAAAATTGTTGTTTTTTTCCAGTGATGAGTCTTGTTTTAAGTGTAATGAGATTTTTTTTACTAAAATGAGACATTTTAACTAGAAATAAGACAAATATTCTTGTAAAGATTGTGAGTTTTTGCAGTGATCCATTTTACTTATCCTGTGAAGGACAGAGTCATATTGATAAGTTCAGAAAAGTGTTTTTTATTGTTGTGTTTTGATGTATTTGATGTAAGCCCAGTGGATATTTAAAGCTTACAGAAGGCTGCATTTAACTGCTGCTATGTCATTCCTGCAGTATTTCTGCAGCTGTTTTGGTCACTGCTATTATTTGTAATATATTATATTATTTGTAATCAGCACAAATTATCTGTCCCCATGTGATAAAATCCACCATCCCCCCTGATTGTTTTTTACAACTCGAGTACTGGCTTTAGACACCTCCATTCACATCTAACGCTCCTCTCTTTCACTAATACACACCCACACACATGCACACGCACACAGAGCCGAACCCTCAACCCTCTTTTCTTCCAGTGCTCGCTGACTTTGTCCTGACGATGTGAGTAAAGTGCAGCGCGCCGGGAGTCCGGCTGTAAACGCCACCGCCGTGAAAACTGGTCATAAATATTGAACGGAGCTACAAAATAAAACACTCCGGCCGGTCGACACCGAGGAGCGAGGGATGATGTATTTATGGCTGAATGAATGATAACGTTAGTATGTATCCAGGAGTTTATACGTCTTGTTATTGTAGCCCGGCAGTACATCAGCTGCTCCAGGTTTTACCTCGGTGGTCGGCAGTGTTGGGACTAACGAGTTATTTAGTAACGCTGTTAGTTTTGCGGTAACTAATACTCTAACGCATTACTTTTTAAATTCAGTAACGCAATTACTGTTACCAAACGGTGCGTTACTTTTTTTCCCTACACGCGGAGACCGGACGAAACGTAGTGTGTGTGCGTTCAAAAACATGACAGTCATGAGCCAAGAAAAGGTGAGTTTCGCAACGTGGAGATAATGTCATTACAGTAATCCCTGGTTTTTCGCGGGGGTTACGTTCCAAAAAGAACCCCTGATAAGTGAAATTCTTTTTACAATTATTATAGAAGGCTTCAAATTGCAGAGATCAGCACCGCCTCGCACGTATTTCACTGCTCTTCTGAGCCGCTGCATCCCGACTCTGTAGCGTCTTTTTCGTCTAAAGCCACGGTGCAGTGGTGTTTTTACCAGAGAAGAAAATAGTTATGGGTCATTGTTTTCGCTCTTTTTTCTTCTGGGCAAAAAGATTCTTATAAACCGACATGCCACCGATCTACTTTGGACCTGTTTCGGACATTTAATAATCGGGTAGCACCTACAGTAGATAACCCGTTCACAGTCGGAACTTTAACACCATGTATACGGAGACATCGAATATTGCAGTCTGCGCATGCTGGAGAATTTCCTCTGGGGCATTCACCCGGTAGTGAAAGGAGACGGCGCGTGTTAAATAGTTGTTTAAACACCTTTAAAAAGACCACAAAAGAGATGGCAGAAGCTTCATCAAAACACCGGAGCAGATCAAAATAAAGTGGAAAAATCTACGGAAGGCGTAACGTTGGCGCCAAACAAAACAACTGTCAACCGGAAGTGGCTCTTTGTTGAAATGGTTACCATGGTTACCATGGTTACAGCGCCACATAGCGTCACAGAGTCAGCCAAGCTCTGGACATTTATCCGATTCTCTGGACAGCATGTAAACTCAGACAGCATCCTCTGCCGGTGGCGAAGAGCATCTCTGAATGCACAACACCGGATCCTGCAGCGTGGGAGTGAGAGAGGCAGGGTAACGGCCCGGTCAGGGTAACGGCCCGGTCAGGCGGGGGAGAGGTTTGTCCGTCAAGACTCCTCTCCCTGGCCCTGCCCCTTTTCAACCTTTCCCCGACCCTGAACCCCAACCTGGGGCTGCTGATTGGGCCGGAGCTTCAGGAGCTGCGTGCTGGCCTGCAGTCCCCCCCCCTATGGTCATCCCGTTGCTGCTTCCACCTGCCTGCTGTGCTGTTGACGTCCCTGACCCCCCAGTCTGGCCCTCGGCAGGAGGGTCCCCCCTTATGATCCTGGTTCTGGTCCAGGTTTCTTCCTCCTAAAGGGGAGTTTTTCTTGCCACTGTTTGGCTTAAGGTTTTTCTCCCACTATGGGAGTTTTTACCTGCCATTGTTTATGTAAAAATTGCTCGGGGGTTTATGTTCTGGGTCTCTGGAAAGCGTCTGGAGACAACTTTTGTTGTAATAGACGCTGTATAAATAAAATAGAATTGAATTGAACAAGTGATTGGGTCTTCTGGATGTTTATCTGATACGATCAGAAATCCGATCTCTTTGCTGCACGTAAACGTACTGACTGAAGGTGAAAGTTTCCATCCTCAGCAGAGTTGGGAGGTGTGGATAAGCCGACACGCCGGCTGGTTCCAGCCGGGGAAGATGAACCCGGAGCTCAGAGCGGATCGTCTCCGCCTCGCCCGGAACAGCGTGGGCGGAGATTATTTGCCGAGCGTCACATCTCATTCGGGGGAGATATTACCTGCACGTCTCGCTCCTAATCACCCACCTGTGTTTTATTTGTCGAAGCCAAACACGTTTATTTCCAAACCGTGAAACTTCCACTAATTATTTAACCTTTTTCAAACGGCTGGCGGCTTCATCCCCCGCCTTCCAAAGATCCCCAAATAATCGCTCGCTCTGATCTCAAATTCAATTACGCCGACCTGCTCCCCCACGATTCAGAGCAATATGATGGAGCACATTCCTCCGTCTTCCAGCTCACGATAGGAGACGACTGCTGCTACAGATATCTTAGCAAATAGCAGCGTTATTGTGACACTCAGAAAGTGAAAACATCTCTCTCCATGCAGACGGGAAATGAGCGGCAGACGCCTGATGTAATGACGGTCGTTAGGAGAGATGGATCTGCGATTCGTTGCGATGTAGTACTTTTTTGGAATGAGAGAATGAGGAAAAACCAGCAGACGATGACGTGCAACAGCAAGGGAACATCTCTAACCTACAGGTGAAGGATGAGCTGAAACACTCCCAAACTTTCATCCATGAAGGGAAACAAAGAGCCCCGATGAAGTGAGATGTGAGGAGATGTGAGGAGATGTTAAGGGGGAGGGCAGCCGACAGACACATGAGGACCTCCATAATGGCTCGCATTAGAAACCTCAGAGGATTAGAGAAGCCGAAACTTCAGCCACTTAGTGACACGGATCCGGCTGCTTAATGGCGCCGAGGAGAGTTTAAACTCCTCCCGCCGTTTCCTTTTTTAGTTTTTTAGATCCACTGGGCGGTGCCTCTCACCCTTCTTCTCTTCTCCTCTTCCCTTCCTCTCTTCTCCATTTCCATTTTTATTTATTATAAGTATCTCATAGTCATCAATTTTGTCCATCGATGCTGTAGTTTCTTGTGCTGGCCCCCCTTTTTTCTCTTTTGTGCATGTTTGCAGGCCGGAGCTTCGGGAGCTGCGTGCTGGCCTGCGATCTTACCCCCCCGGTCATCCCGCTGCTGCTTCCACCTGCCTGCAGCCTGCAATTGTTTATGTAATAATTGCTCGGGGGTTTATGTTCTGGTCTCTGGAAAGCGTCTAGACCAGGGGTCGGCAACCCAAAATGTTGAAAGAGCCGTATTGGACCAAAAACCTAAAAAACAAATATGTCTGGAGCCGCAAAAAATGAAAATTCTTGTATAATCCTTAGAATGAAGGAAACACATGCTGCATGTTTCTATATTAGTTAGAACTGGGGGAAAATTTCTTTTTTCATTATGCACTTCAAGAAAACAGCCAAAATGTCGAGAAAAAAGCCGAAATATGTCAAGAAAACAGTCGAAATGTCGAGAAAAAAGTCAAAAATGTTGAGAAAAAAGTCACAATTTTGAGAAAAAAGTCAAAATTTTGAGAAAAAAGTCAGAATGTCAAGAAAAAAGTCAAAATTTTGAGAAAAAAGTCAGAATGTCGAGATTAATGTTGAAGTACAATCTCGAGAAAAAAGTTGAAATGTCGAGAAAAAAGTCGAAATGTCGAGAAAAAAGGAAAGGAAAAAGGAAGAAAAAAAGAAAAAGAGAAAAAAGAAAAAAAAAGAAGAAAAAAGGAGAAAAAAGGAAAAAAAGAGAGAAAAAAAGGAAAAAAGAAGAAAAAAAGGAAAAAAAAAGGTCAAACATGTTTGAAAAAGCTCCAGGAGCCACTACGGCGGCGCTAAAGAGCCGCATGCAGCTCTGGAGCCGTGTGTTGCCAACCCCTGGTCTAGAGACAACATCTGTTGTATTAGACGCTATACAAATAAAATTGAATTGAATTGAAGTTATTTAACTCTAAAACGGCTGAGAGGAAATGACACGAGCCACAGAGACGCATATATGACGCTACGCTCATCGATGGGGTGTCAAATGGAAACAGTTTGGAGATGGAACATGATCAGGAGATGCTTCTAACCACATTTCTAACATGTAACATGCATTTTTTTTTTTCAATGGGTTCCATAAAAAGCGTAAATGGCAGCGAGGGCGAGGTGAGGGTCACGATGAGGGACTGGGTGGTGATGCGTTCATGTCTAGAAGTAAACATACAATACCCCACGCTCAGAGTTCTCCACGTGTGAATCTCTCTATCGGAGCAGGGGGCGGGGCAGGTAGGGAGGGGGCGGAGCCAGAGACAGGAAACAGGAAACAGAGAGAGAGACATAAAAGGGCGTGAGACTGGAGTCAGACAGACATCGGTATCATCTGCTTGATCTGTTGATGCGGAGAATCCTGGTAGTTAGAGAAATAACAGGAATAATCGTTCAGTTGCGGCTACAAGCACCAACATTGGCACACATACTCCTTAGGGGTTGCTCTTTTGATAAAAGCATTGTGCCAAAAAAAAACAAAACAAGATGGCGGCCTTTTTTCAAGATGGCCGCCATCGAATATACAGTAATAAAATCCAATAGAGTTGTCCTATTGGAATGATTTTGGTTTCAATTCATAACCTTTTCACTATGTAGAATCTAAATTTGGACCCGTGGACTTACACTTTGGCTTCCTTGTACTGTCAGATTAATCAAAGTTTTGAACTAGTTTCTGTCCTTATGAACCGTCACATGCTTTTGATTAAGAGGTTAAAACTGAAGGTTGCCCTGCTGAGTTCTCGGTTTTGTCAAAGAACCATTGTCAGTTGGACACATCTGTCCAAGACTTCCTGTTTTCAGGAGGGGGCCCAAATTGACCTTTGCCCTGAAAACGATCACATGCTCTGAATAGATGGCAAGTTAGCCACTTCCTGAGAGATACTCAGGGGGGGTGGCTGTCCTGGGAAAAGCTGACCCATTGTGTCTTTGGACACATCTGTTCAGAGTTTTTGTTTTAGCCCCAGGAGGCATTCGACCCCAGTGACCTATAGTTTTTAAAGCTTCATGGTTTTTGAAGTTTCACATGTCACATGTCTGTTTTTAAACCTCGATGTGTGACCATCTGTTTTCTTCCAATTGTCCATTGTCTACGCTATATGGTCATGTTCCTGTCAGTTTCTCAATAAATACCTGATGCAAAGGAGGAGCAAGCAAGCATTTCGTCGAGAGCCACAGAGAGAGCCATGTTGCTCTGCAGGTCTCCGACTTTGCTTCCCTTCTGCGCAGAAGGTCTGAAAAATCATTTCTAACAGTCTCTGTGTCTTTCCTAAGTTATTAATTTATGTATGTTGATTTAGGATCCTAACAGTACCATATATCAGTCCCAGAATCCTAATATTCTGCAAAATTTTAGTTTTTTTGTTATGTTTGACACTGGTAAAATGGATGGCAGAGGTTTTGCGTGTGTTTTTATGGCAGAATTGTTTTATCAAAAGATGCCAGTGTGTCAAAAAAAAAAAAAAAGTGTGCCAATTTTGGTGCTTGTAGCCGCAACTGAACGATTCACCTGTTTTCTGCCTGTTATTTCTCTAACTATGGAGCTTTTAGTCGCCTCCGGCGCCCCGACCTCACGTTTACTCACACAGGCAAGAAAACAACATGTTTGGTGTTTCAGGTTGGACAGAAAATCATCTGAAAGGAGACATCCATCACCGTTTCAGTCACGTGACGCGAGAGCGGCTGAACGCCTCCTTTAAGCCTAGCGATAATCCCGCGGCCGAAGTTCATGTCTGGTTTTCAGACATGAAGTTCATTTTCAAGCAAATTTAAGACAGTCACTAAGAAATCCAGCGCTGAGGTCGAGGTTGCCAGATCTGACAAGTTCCAGCCCAAACACAATAAAACCCATCGAAATGATGAAAATCAAACATTCTCTATGTTAAAAACGTCAAATTTTAAATACGTAATAAATTTCAAGCTTCACAATACCAATAAATCGCCCCAAAAAAGTTCAGCCTCCAAACAAAGACTACAATTAAATTGAGGTGACTAAAGCAAATCAAATATCAGAGTTTATTGTGTAAGTTTCTACTTTCCTCTGCCATAATGGCAACTTTTTTGTTAGTAATATCTCCTACATATTACGGAAAGGAAAAGGAAAAATACCCAAATTTTATCAACCCGCCCAGTCCTATTTTGTTTCAGCCCAAAGTCAAATGAAGCCCAATTGGGCTGAAACCCGCCCAATCTGGCAACACTGACTGAGTCAAGCAAGCATGTCTAACAACTGTTAAACAAATGTGTAAGTTTCTACTTTTCTCTTCCATAGTGGCAACTTTTCTGTTAATAATTTCTCCTAAATATGCAGTAAAAACCAGGAAAAACAGCCCAAATATATATATTTCAGCCCAATTGGGCTGAAACTCGCCCAACCGGGCAACACAGATTTAGATTCTCCTCAAAACGATGACATAAACGCTGGATACATTCCCTCTAACATGAAGAAACCTTGGATTGAGATTTAAGACAAATTAAGACATTTAAAGGCCGTATTTAAGGCTTTAAATTAGGAATTAAAGCCTTTTCAAGGACCCGCGGTCGCCCTGGTAGAAGAAGAACAGGGAGCAGACGTTTCCAGAGCAGATAAACACCCTGGTTACTTCCTCCAACATTCGGTTGGTTATTCTCCCTAAAGCAGAAGTAACTTTAACCCTTGTGCTGTTTGGGTTAAGGGAGGGTGAAGGAAGGAAGGAAAGAAGGAATGAAGGAAAGAAGGAAGTAAGGAAGGAAGGAAAGAAGGAAGGAAGGAAGAAAGGAGAAACGAAGGAAAGAAGGAAGGTTGTAGGAAAGGGAGTAAGGAAGGAACAAAAGATGGAAGTAAGGAAAGAAGGGAGAAAAGATGGAGGGAAGGGAGAAAGGAAGGAAAGAAGGGAGGGATGAAGGAATGGAGAAAAGATGGAAGGGAGGAAAGAAGGGAGAAAAGATGGAAGGAAGGGAGAAAGGAGAAAAGAAGGAATGAAGGAAGGAAGTAGGAAAGGGAGTAAGGAAGGGAGAAAAGATGGAAGGGAGGAAAGAAGGGAGAAAAGATGGAAGGAAGGGAGAAAGGAAGGAAAGAAGGGAGGGAGGAAAGGAGAAAAGAAGGAAGGAAGGAAAGAAGGAAGAAAGGAGAAAAGAAGGAAGGAAGGAAAGAAGGAAGAAAGGAGAAAAGAAGGAAAGAAGGAAGGACGTAGGAAAGGGAGTAAGGAAGGGACAGAAGATGGAAGGAAGGGAGAAAATAAGGAAAGAAGGAAGGAAAAGCAAAGAAGGTAATAAAGGAACGAATGACGAAAGGGAGGTAGGAAGAAAAAGGAGTAAAGGAGGGTAAAAAAGGAATAAAAGAGGAAAGGAAGAAGGAAGGAGAGAGCAGGAGGAAAGAAGGAAGGAAGAATTGGGTCATTTTGACCCGAACACAGTACAAGGGTTAAAGTGAAACTGTAACAGCAGTAAGTTGAGTTTCTGAGCAGGTTCATAATAAAACCCTGTCGTTCCAGTGTTTTCTATTTAGTGTCACTTCGCCCCCCCGTCCTGTCAGAGAAACAAACCAGCTTTTCATTTGATGGATTTCCATATCACTCTCAAAGCCAGTGGGATGAAATATTCATTAACCGGTTGTTGTCGGAGGAATGTGGAGGAATATCAGCCGTTACTGCCGTTAGGACGATGGATGAATCCGTCCACATGGACAAGAGACACTTATTTAGAGGTTTAAACGACTAGTGCAACAATTACTTTTCCTTCTGGGATAAAAAAGGTGTTTTTGAGTTGAATTATGTACAGATATTGTGTTTACTGCGGGTAGGGAGTAATCAGGTCGTTAGATCAGCTCTCGTGTCAGCGCTGGGCTTTGTAATTACTGATCAAACCACGACACCGACGACACTTCCTTTCATCACTTAAACCTCTACCAGACATTAAATCTAAAGTTATTCTGTTATTTACTTATTGATCACGACGGCTCACATCTAGCGGCGGCAGTCGCAGCTCGTCCACGTCGGAGAATCCTCTTATTTTCATTTCAGATTTTTAACCAGCAGAACTAGAACAAACATGAACTCATAGAAACTCTGTGTGTGTTTGAGTCTGTGTAAATGTGACAAAACATGCAAAAACAAACATTTTTCCCAAAGAATCACTCAGTGATGTCATGAGATTGACGTGTACGCGGATAAAAGGGATAAAAGAAAAGTAACAGCTCAATGTAGCCTAGCTGGCCGAGTTTTTTTTTAAATCGAATTTCTGTTGCAAATAAAACCCGTCTTCCAATTCATTGCATTTTTCATTGCATTTTTAGCCTAGTTATTTTTGTGGTAGAAGTATCGGATGGGTACTCGGTATCGGCGAGTACACAAATTAAAATACTCGTACTCGGTGTGAAAAAAATGGTTTCGGGACATCCCTATTTTAAACATAATCGTTTACCCCATCGTTGGATGGATGGATGATGGCTGGATGGACCAGTGGATGGATGGATGAATATCCTTCGCTTTTTTACTTTTTATATGTTTAATGGGATGAGACGACTTTAGTATCTTTAACTGCAGAAAACCCCAAAACATTGGGAACAATGTTTAACTTAAAGTGACATTTTTATAATTGGTCCTAAAAAAAAAAAAAAGAATAAAAGCTAAAAAGTATCTCTGGCCTTGGCAGATTCATAATTTATATGAGCTGCACTCCAAAAAGTGTTGAGAGCGACTTGATCTCCACGATCGCGACTTCTGACGTTGTGAAAAGTGTTTTTTAACAGTTATAGTTAAACGTTCAGACTCCGTCTCCGGGGAGTCAGGGCAGCTGCAGCATCTGAGGAGGATTCCAGCTCTTCCTCAAGTCAGCCACGTCTCTCTGGGTATATTGTTTTTTTAACAACTACTGAAAAGTTATTGGAGGCGTCTTTGGAAAAGTTTGGGGATTGGGCAGAACCAGAACCAGAACCTGAAGGGAGAGGAGCTGCAGACGGAAGACGAGGAAATAAAATCCTCACAAATATTAGGATCCATTTAAATGAAACTTGGTAGATTATTTTAATGACTAATGACAGCTGAAAGTATTTCATACTGTTCTTTTAAATATTGATTCATATCTTGTAAAAGGAGGAACATGTAAAAGATGAGTTACGTATTTGATTGATTCTTCTGAGCAAATAGATAATGATGGTGTGGCAGGGTGGAGGAGCAGCAATCACTCAGGTGATTTTATAAGGCGTGGCCGCGCAGCAGCAAGGGGTCGCCCTTGGCTGCTGTTGGAGAAAGTGCTTGTGCACGTGTGGATCTGGTGAATAAAGAGTTCTGCACAAAACCCTGTGTCCTCTCTGTCCTGTTGGTCGGCCCCCGTAGCACTCGCCCTGCTACACTGGCGCCCAACGTGGGGCCCAACAGGATGGAGGAGGGAGGCACGGAGTGGCCCATGCCCTGGCGGACCTGGCAGTCCTGCTTCAGGGCCAGGGTGAGCGGCAGATCACGGCGCTGGAAGCGCTGGTGGCGCCGCAGCCGGCAGGCCGGGAGGCAGAAGCTGCGGGCCGCCCAGCGATGGCTCCCGAGGCGGCAGGACCCGCGGAGCGACCCACCCCGGTACCACGCCTGAGGTTCGCCGCGGCAGCGCTGGTGGCGCTGCAGCCGACAGGCCGGGAGGCAGAGGCTGCAAGCCACCAGGCGACAGCTCCTGAGGCGGCGCCAGCGATGGCGGGACCCGCGGAGACGGGGACGGACCAGCGACGGGAGCAGTGCTGCATCGGGGAGGGGGTGGTCCTGGACACACCCCGGCCACGGCCACGGATGCCGTGTGGCCCGAGGCCACCATGGGCCCGGTCCCGAGAGCGGCTTTCTTGGCGGCCGGCCCGTCGCCGAGGGCGACCTCCCGACCGGAAGGCCCAGAGGCGCGGACTGCGGTTCCGGGCTTCCTCTCCCGCTCCGAGGGGGGAGTTGGCTCGGCCGGATGGACCCCGGCTTGAGGTTGGCGATGGGGGTGCGTGGCAGGGTGGAGGAGCAGCAATTACTCAGGTGATGGGTCACAGGTGTGTCCCATCAACCTCTCCACCCTGCCTGCCTTTATAAGGCGTGGCCGCACAGCAGCAAGAGGTCGCCCTGGGCTGCTGTTGGAGAAAGTGCTTGTGCACATGTGGATCTGTTGAATAAAGAGTTCTTGCACAAAACCCCGTGTCCTCTCTGTCCTGTCGGTCGGGCCCCGTAGCACTCGCCCTGCTACAGATGGAAACTAAATTCCTCTGTTATCCCTCAGTTTTGTCTACAGGCTACCACTAATTAATGATGGATGGATGGATGGATGGATGGATGGATGGATAGATAGATAGATAGAGGGGGGTCTTTAAAGTTGTGATAAGATAACTAACGATCTGCTGAGTCAGGATGTTAAACAGATTCCACGATGGTTGAAAGAGTTTTAAAACCCCTCTTTTCTTTTCCCAGAGTCGTCCCCCACCCCCCTACAAGGCGTGGGCGCTCCGGTGTCACAGACAGAAATCAACCCTCGTTTACGAAGCTTCTCCTCCATCAATTATTCACTAATTCCCCTCATGGTCCGTCCATTAACGGAGAATCTTCGGGGGGCCGTTCTTGTTTCAGCCCTCAGGGCCGTTCTCGTTCGTGGAAACACTGAATCTACATTAAGTCCTGAGTCGTGTCCGGTGTTTCCCAGCCCGGCGTTACACGACGAGCTGCAGGGAAACATGTGTAGCCGCGCCGTAAAAGATTCATCCAACGCTCGTACGCGTGCACTTCCTGACAAAAGTTTGGTCCCGGAATAATTTATGGGGAGTTGAAAGGCACGCAAAACACTTTCAATTTAAGAAACATTCTGTCTGCCACCGGGATAAACGGCTAAAGTGTGCAGGTTTGAAATATGAATGACCAGGAAAATGCTCGGCACTATCGTGAACCTAATCCTGTCTGGATCCATTTGTCTGCACTCATTCTGTCAATTATTTCTCCCTCCTCTATCTCCAAACACTCTCACAATCAATTCCAGCCCCGCTCTTGTAATTTCCAATGTTTGCCTTTGCTGCATTTTGCAAATCTTCATTTCCAACCTCTCGCCTTATCTCTCCCAATGTAGTTTATAGCTATGGATTTATAAACTGCCTTTCATTTAGCATTTCAAGCCTTTTCCTTGTACTACGACTACGTCCACAAATCTCTCCCCCGTCATCCGTCCACATCATTCCTTCAACTGCAACCGCAAACGTTGATGATAGAAATAAAACGCGGCCCGCGACAGTCGGGATCATGGGTGCAGATCCCGGGGGGGACATGTCCCCCCCAATAAAAATACCCTAAATTATTAAAAATTGAACAAATGTATTTTCAGACTTAAAGGTTGAATATGTAGAATATTTATTAAAAATATATTTCTAAAAAAATAATACATCCACGGTGCGTTTTGAGGTGTACAGAATGAAAGTATTGCTACTCCATACATTTTCTTTTTTAGTCTGAATTAATATTTTTAAAATTTTTGACGGGTTCGACAATTACTTTTTGTCAACGTTCTGTTTACATTCGTACCTGCCCGTAGCCAACATGTGGCTCACTTCTCCCGCAGAAGTATTATTTTATTATTTAAGTAATATTAAAATTAGGATTTACGAATATAACAGTTAAGTAAGCAGTGACACACACTGTTGGCTGTTTAGGACAAATAAACAAGAAAGGTACGCACAATAAATGATTCCCTGTGCAGTATTTTTTGGCGAGCCTTTACCAATTTATGGCATGGTATGAGTAGGGATGGGCGGTATGGACTAAAAAACCTATTAAATGAGTTACACCTGTACTGCAAAACTGTAATGACTCAGATCCTCCATGTTTGTTACACAAACACGTATCAACGGGAATTTATCCTTCTTTCTTTCTTTCTTTCTTTCTTTCTTTCTTTCTTTCTTTCTTTCTTTCTTTCTTTCTTTCTTTCTTTCTTTCTTTCTTTCTTTCTTTCTTTCTTTCTTTCTTTCTTTCTTTCTTTCAGGCTCATATCTGAGCAGGGGAAAAAGCAATTTACAGTCAATTATAACTTATAACTCACTTTGCATGTAGAGGGAAATAATACATTTGTTTCACCTTAAGTTGAATTTACTAAGAATGAAGTTTTGCAATAGGCTATATTCAAATTTTCCGACCTCCACCTGTATATTATGACATCAATAAATAAGAGCATAATATGTGTCCGTATTGATTCAATACGGAACGCAACTTTTAATTCCCAATTACGGAACAATTCTGTATTTCAATGGACGGGTGGCGACCCTTCCCTCTCCTGTCATCCCTACTGCGTTATTCACTTCTGTAAAATGATTTTATAAAATTATTTAAATGATTTGCCCTCTAACTGCCTTTTTATGTATATTTTGCCCCGTTAGCCTGGTTAGCATGTGATTAGCACATCCACTTGAACCCGGGGTCAACCAGCTCTGGCTTCTTTTTCATTTTCAGAATGTTTAACCCTCATACATTTTCTTCCACCTCCTTCATCCTCTCTTTTATTTTAGATCCACACCTCCATCCCCGTCCCTACGTTTACTTCTTCCTCCCTCGGCGTCTGGGATATTCTCCGTTAGCTCCGGTTAGCCTCTGATTAGCTCGGGCTCTGACCTTATGACCCCGCCCGACTCCCCGACCTCTTTTTCTCACTTGAAATGGCGTAAATGTTGTATATCCGGACTAGTAATGAGGCTCCGTCTCTCCACAGAGTTACCGTAGGTGCATGAGGTTCCACTTTTATGCACCGTCAGGTACTTTGAGACATGTCACATTGTAATAAAATACTTTATATGCAGAGCTGGGTAGTAACGAGTTACATTTACTTGAGTACGTTTTGGGAAATGTTGTACTTTTAGGAGTATTTTTGAATCACTATACTTTTTACTTTTACTTGAGTAGATTTGTGAAGAAGAAACTGTTACTCTTACTCTGCTACATTAGGCTACGTCGGGGGTCAGCAACCCGCGGCTCTTTAGCGCCGCCCTAGTGGCTCCTGGAGCTTTTTCAAAAATGTTTGACCTTTTTTTCCCTTTTTTTTTCTTTTTTTTCCTTTTTCTCTCTTTTTTCTTTGTTTCCTTTTTTATTTTTTTCCTTTTTCTTCCTTTTTTTCTCTTTTTTTCTTGCTTTTTTATTTCCTTTTTAATCTTGCCATTTCAACTTTTTTCTCGACATTTCGACTTTTTTCTCGAGATTGTACTTCAACATTAATCTTGACATTTTGCCTTTTTCTCAAAATTTTGACTTTTTTCTCGACATTTAAACTTTTTTCTTGACATTTCGACTTTTTTCTCAAAGTGCATAATAAAAAAAAAAAAATCTTCCCCCAGTTATAAAAGACTTTTCATTTTTTGCGGCTCCAGACATATTTGTTTTTTGTGTTTTTGGTCAAATATGGCTCTAAAACATTTTGGGTTGCCGACCCCTGGGCTACGTTGAACTGTTACTTTTCTTTTATCCCTTTTATCCGCGTACGCGTCAATCTCATGACATCACTGAGTGATTCTTTGGGAAAAATCTGACAGGTTCCAGCCGAAACGCGATGTAAAACCCGGCAAAATAATGAGAAAACACCCCAAATCATACATTCTCTATGTTAAAATCCATAAATTATTAAATGCGGAATACATTTCAAGTCATAAGCAAATGAAGCCAAAGAAAGCTCTGGCTCCAAACAGAGACTACAATTAAATTGAGCAGATAAAAGCAAATTGAATATCAGTAAGTTTCTACTTTTCTCTGCTTTAATGGAAACTTTTTTGTTAATACTTTCTCCTAAATAATTAGTAAAAACCAGGAAAAGCAGCCCAGATATATATTTTTCAGCCCGATGAAAAATATATATTTGAAATAAACTTTTTAATGCTGACTTTATAAATTCCCTTTAATAATAAGATTTAAAAATGAAGATCCTTGGATGGAAATTTAAGACAAACTAAGACATTTAAAGGCCTTATTTTAGCAAAATGGAATTTAAGACTTTTAATAAACTAATAAGACTTAAAATAAACGCGCTGACCATATTTGGTTCCAGGTAAAGGTTGTAGGAACGTGTTTATATTTCTATAGTTAGAGGGCAGAAGATGAACTGATTCAAAAAGGAATAAACCTACAGATAAAACGTTTTAAGCAGGATAAAATCCTCTTTTGTACAATTATAAAGCGTACAGTGCAGTCGAGCCGTGGGAAACTGTGAAAGAACTGATTTGTAGTTACGGCCCGTTTTTGCAGAAAAAAATCGACCTTCATGTATATTTAGCAGACTCGGCACAAAAATGACCTTCCTAAAATAATTATTAGAATAAAACCTTGAGTTCACCGTTAAATGTTTGAAAGTTAAATTCTGAACCTTCTTCCAGCATTTTAGAAACCAGAAATCCAGCCGATTAAATGGGATTAAAGTCTAACGTCAAGGGGCGACATGAATTATGGGTTAGCGACAAAAAATACAAACTATAAATAAAAAAACAACTACGATCAGGATATTCAGAAGAAACTAGAAATTCAGCTGACTATCTAATAAACAAAAAGCTTGCACCACAAAAAAACATTTAGATGTATTAGGGCCAAACTAGGACAAAAAAAATTGGAAATTACGAGAATAAAGTCATAATATAATGAGAATAAAGTTGTAACATTACGAGAATAGTCATAATGTTGCGAGAATAAAGTCGTAATAGAATAAAGTCGTAATATTATTAGAATAAAGTCTTAATATTATTAGAATAAAGTCTTAATATTACGAGAATAAAGTCGTAACATTACGAGAATAAAGTCGTAATTTATGAGAATAAAGTCGTAATATTACAAGAATAAAGTCGTAATTTATGAGAATAAAGTCATAATATTATGAGAATATAATTTATGAGATCTCTAACAGGAAGAGCTTCTTCTCCCTGTGTTAAAATGATGAATATTGAGCATCTTGTGAAGTTATATTTATATATTTATAATATATTTAATATTACGACTTTATTCTCAAAATATTACGACTTTATTCTCGTAATATTATGACTTTATTCTCGTAATTTTACGACTTTATTCTCATATTTTTTGCTTTATGATAATGATTTACATGTGAAGTTTAATGTAGGTTTGTCGTGTTACTTTGTTTTCTTTTTTTATGTCTTGTTTTTAACTGTATGTTTTAAATGTATAGTTTTTTAATGTGGACCCCGGTAAGACGTAGATACAAAGAAACATTCTATTAAAATTACAGATGCAAATAAACTTGTAGATATGAACATTTATTAATATACATGTATGTAGATATATAGACGTATATTATGGATATAGATATGTTATATGTAGGTATGTATATGGATATATTGAGTTGTATTATACGTACAGTATTTGTGTATCTATATCTCTATTAATATATATTGATTTATAGTTATATGTAGATATGTTGATATATAGATTTATAGTAATTTCTATGTATATAATTGGAGGTAAATATATGAACCATATAGCATATCTACTCTTATATAGTTATTCAAGTATATTGTTATACCATTGCTGTCTATTGTTCTCTATTATATTGTAGTATTATAGTAAAGTAATAATAATGTAATACTATACATTATAATTACTTCTATTATTACATACTTAGTAGCACAACTAAATGCTGGGCGTTTTTTGTTTTCTTTTGTTTGATTTTGACTATATTTATAGATATATATAATTGAGTACTATATCACTATATTGAATAGTTATTAAAGTAAAGGTGTTTGGTTATGGGTGTTTTATAAGTATGTTTATTGAAACTCTTGTTATATGTAAGAATGTGTATGTATATATATATATATATATATATATATATATATATATATATATATATATATATATATATTATTTGTATTCTGTTTTTTTACTTTTTTGTACTCTTTTTTAACATGCATGTTCGAAATAAACGGGTTGAGTGGAAAAATACCCAAAAACAAAGGAAAAACTATGACATCAAAGAAAGGTTAACTCCGACTAAATGACGTGTATGATCAGTCTGCAGGTGAGATGGTGGTGATGGGGAAACAGAGAGAGTAAAGGGGGGAAGGTGACGGCAGCACACCAGTGTGCACTTTGACGACTGAAAATTCATTTAGTTTGGTTTATTTCAGATCACGGCACCTCCAACATTTCTATTCATTCTGCCTTTAGGGGGAAACGGGATTAAGTGGATTCCCATGACTGAGAGCTTTTCCACGGCGCGGTGAAGACAGTCGGTGCTACATGTTCCCCAACGACGTCTGGGAGGGAAACCAAAGCTAAAAGACATCAGACCTGATCAAATGTCAAATGTCGTTTTTTTTTTGTCGTTCCAGGTTTTGCAGAAATGGACGTAATTCGCACCACGGCCGTGTTGTTGCAGACCGTATGACCCAAAGATGCTTCATGTTCTGTCCCTCCTTCTTCATTCCATCCGTCTCCACTCGTCCTTTTACGCAACACACGTCTAACTTAGTAGTAGACGTGTGTCTACTTTACTTAGTAGTAACTTAGTGTCACTGGTTTCAACCCAAATCTCGACAGCAGTTTCACTGGCTTCACTTCATTTTTAAATGTGTTTATTTTCACTGTCCTCCATATTTAAAAGAATTCATGATTCTATATAACTCTCCATACTCACTCAGACATATGAATTTTCCTTTTTTCTTTGTTCCTAGAATTTCAAAAGAGGTTGGTAAAAGATCATTTTATTTTAAAGCTCCATCAGATTGGAATAATCTTCCTCTCTTTTTGCGTTCTATTACCTCTTTTCATTGTTTTAAGTTGGCATTATATTCTCATCTTAATACAAATTGCCTATGTTTTTAATTTATTTATGTATTTTTTTTGTCCTATTTTCTATTTATTTATTTTTATTTTTTATTTTCTTCTTTTCTCTCTGTTATGTTATATTTATCTCATTGTTTTGGTTATTCAATTAGTCTACTTTGTAACTAGACTTATGTGGGTAGGGGTTGTGTGTGGGAGGGTGTGTGTGTTTTATGTCATGTATGTCTAAACTGTAATGTAATATATTGTAATGTTGTATGTTTTATGGGACCCCCTTGAAAATGAGATGTTACATCTCAAGGGGCTAAACTTTAATAAATTCTAATTCTAATTCTAGTCCATGGTTCTGGGAGATGAAGTGATGAAGCTTTGCAGCGGTTTCTTGTCCATAATGAGGCGAGCAGGTTGTGACAACTTAAAGGGGATGTTGGAGCTGTTAGTCACTTTTACATTAGTTCATCATTTATCATTTAGCTAGCTTTTGTGGTTTAGTGGTTTGTTTATGATATTTAGTATTGATTACATTTATTCTGGTACTTAACCATGCTTTTATTTTGAAGGCCCCAGGTGAGTCTACATACAGGGGTCGGCAGACACAGGTGAGGCAGAAACCTGGGAGGGCAGATGGTTTTTACCAGGGCAAGAGAGGCGGCAGAGAGCCATTGTTCTTTGTTTTCCAATGGAATAAAGCTCACTGGACGTAATTTCCTGCTTTAAAAAAAACGTTATCAGAGAACCCCCCCCCCTACCCAGAACTCCTGCTGGTGGAAACGCGCCTTATTGTTGATCCAGCTCACTTTTTTCTTTCTTTCTTACGTGCTGCAGACCTGAGATGCAGCAGAGACGTCACTGAAGGTTGTTGGGACAGAACATGAAGCGTCTTCGGCTCAAAACGTCTGGAACAGTTTGGTTCTCTCTGATTCGGGGTTAAATGTTTACGTGATAAACACTTGAAGTCGTTCACGTTTTCCTTTTTTCTGCCGTTTGCACTGAAGAAACTGAATTGAGTGTATTTTTGATCAACGGATAAACTTGCCAACCGTTTTTACTTACAGTATTTATTGAAATAATGATGAAATGAAACAGATTTTGATCTTGTTCCGACAATTTTCATTACTTGACTGATTTTTCAGTTGTTTTTTTGTCATTTTACAGAGACTGAAACAGCCTAAAGCAAACATACTGACTGAAACCCAACAGACCCGAGGTAAAGATACAACAGAAGAAAGATTACCGTATTTTCTGGACTATAAGCTGCACCTGCATATAAGCCGCTCTATTTAAAAAAAAAAGAAGATATTTAGCCGCAGATATTTATGTTGTTAGATTAGATATTTACTACATGTACAGAAGGATTTTGAACTGTAAATGATGTACATGTTTGTACCTAAATAGATCTTTCCTAACAGTGTCTTTTAACACGGCAGCAACTTTGCTGATTAAAACGGGACAGAACAAGAGAAAATAACCGCTATTTATTTATCTATTTATCTGTTTGAAATCTGCTTCTACTTCTATCTGCTAAAGAAGAAGTAGCGTATTCTTCTTTGCATTTATTTTGTCTTAGTTTTGATTCTAATTCCGGTTTGAGCGCCCCGAGCAGTGGAAGAAAAATCCACAGAATAGCTGCACCTTTGTATAAGCTGCATGGTTGAAAACCTATGAAAAAAGTAGCGGCTTATAGTCCAGAAAACACGGTAAGTCTCATTAATCAGAGTCATTGATGAGTTGTTTTTACTGCACACCTGCGCTTGAAGGTGAGGACGACGCCCAGCAGGATGATGATGAACATGAGGATCCCGGCGATCACGCCCGCCATCTTCACCGTGCTGTCCACCTGCTTCTCCGGCTCCATGGCGTCCGAGTCCTGGGTGGAGGCACCTACGGGTGCACGCACACGCACACGCACACACAGAAACACACACACACACACACACAGACACAGACACACACACACACACACACACACACACACACACACACACAGACACAGACACACACACACACACACACACACACACACACACACACACACACACACACACACACACACACACACACACACACACACACACACAGAAACACACACACACACACACACACACACACACACACAAAAACAGACACAGCATACAGTCATATTGGCAGCTGTCCTTAAGCATTTAAAGTCACAATGACAGAGAAATGACCCCATCCTACGGTGGCCGAGACCCGCCATTGCTGAAAATAAAAGTAACGTTGCAAACAGAAACAAACGCTGCTGCAAATAAAATAAACGCTTAGCAAATAAAATAAACGCTGCAAACAAAAAGAAACCCCGCTGCAAATAAATAAAAAAGCCACAACGGAAGTGAATTACCGGGGACTATTTTTGCCGATGCACCGGTGTTGCACATTAAAAATTACACGTAGTGACGTTGAACACTAACCTTTTCACTTATTTTCTCGTTTGTTGTTCTTCTTATTCCTCGCTCTTTTTATTTCTTCCTTTTCACTTACGTCTTCGTCTTCTTCTTCTCCTCTCACGTAAAAAACACCGGTGCATCAGCAAAAATAGTCCCCGGTAATTCACTTCCGTTGTGGCTTTCTTATTTGCGTCGATTTTTTTTTATTTGCAGCGGGGTTTCTTTATATTTGCAGCGTTTATTTTATTTGCAAAGCGTATATTTTATTTGCAGCAGCATTTATTTTTATTTGCAGCGTTCTTTAATTTTCAGCAATGGCGGGTCTCGGCCACCGTACCATCCTCTCCACACATCATAAACATTCACATGTTCACACCAAATACATTTCCGTAAATGTTCAAAGTGATGCACACAAACATGACGTTAGTGATGATCCTCAACATGGAGAAGTGTCCAGACACCTGAACGATGTGCGGTGAGTAAAACACGAGTGTGGAAACATGCAGGGGGGCAGGAACATCGGGGGGCGTGCAAAACAACACGACATGAGATAAAAAGCTTCGGTCCAGGGAGACGAACACAGGTCGGAGGTAAAGGTTGGAAGGAAGAAGTGGTGACTTTGTTTCACACAAAAGGAGGGAACACAGTGGTCCTTAGACAAGAATTCAAGGTATAACATGATAAAATGTTGGACTTCTTTTCCCATTTTCCCATTTTTATGTGTAAACATATTTTTCTCTCTCAGATGATTAACTGTGTTTGTTCTCTGATGTTTTTCAATCTTAAAACTCAATGAAAAATGAGATTAGGGAGGACAACTGTATCAGTCTGCTTAATAATTGGGAAAGATGTTTGAAATGCGTAAAACACGCCCACATATACGGCTACGAGGACACCCACACAGCACAAAATAAGGAAATAAATAACAAAAAGAGAGAGATTATTCCTTTCTTTCTTTATTCAGACTTCTAAACTCAGTCTTGGTGCCTTTTTTTCCTGCTCTAGACATGCAAAGGCTGCTGGGTAAAATGTCCACTGGGATAGTTTGAATTCCAACCTCAGAGAGCAGACTAGCTGACGTTTCCAGGTCTAGATTACTCAATACTTATCCAGTATAATAATAATAACAATTAAAGCTGCAAGCAGCGATGAACGGGCCCGTGTGCGTGCAAAGTTCACCAATAAAGGTCAAGGACTCAAAACTAAGTCCGATGACACCACCCATGACTCTTTATGCCAAACCATTCAAAAGTTATGCCAGAAAGTAGGAACTATCAAATATGGACCAATCAGCTACTAGTATCACTTCCTGTTTAACGTTGAAGTTTGACGCAGCGCCACGGCCACGGCCACGCCATTTCACGAAAACTCACGATTTTGATAACTTTTCATCGTTAATGTCTTTTGTGTCTCCTGAGCAAGTTTTATGTCGAACAGACGATCCTGCTAGGAGTTTGTTAAAGTACGACACGTGAAAATGGCATAAATTGCGGCAAAATTACACGATTAATTGAAAATCGCCGACTTCCTGTTGGGTTTCGGCTATGGAGTCAAGAGACTTTTCTTTAAGTTGCGACATGATACAGGAGTGTACCGATTTTCGTGCATGTACGTCAAACCGTATTGTGGGGCTTGAGGCACAAAGTTTTCTAGGGGGCGCTGTTGAGACATTAGGCCACGCCCATTAATGCAAACCATTAAATATCACATTTTTCACCAGACCTGGCTTGGTGCAACATTTGGTGACTTTTGGGGCACGTTTAGGGGGAAAAAAGGCCCTCATTTCGTCGGAAGAAGGCAAAAAAACGAGGAAAAAATGTCCTACAGATACAATAGGGCCTTGGCACTGTAAGTGCTCGGGCCCTAATAACAAAAACAGTAATAGTTACAGTGGTCAGTCATACTTCTCCAGCAACAACATTCAGGGCCAGTTTAAGGATGAGGTCACTAAAAGGTCGAGTGTTCCTCCAGCAGCGAGTGTTGGTACGAGGAATCAAACAAATGCTGCTCTTTTGGTCAGAAAAGAGAACGACCCACCAAACCAGTAAACGACCAAACACACACAATACGAGTGACAGAATAACATCAAATAAGCCCAGAGTGGAGGGTGGGGGGCTATAAACAGGGCGAATAAATAAAAAAGCCAACACAAGAAGAAAAGAAAGTTCAGAGAAACACAAAGTGAAAGAAAATGAGCTCCAGAAGGATCAAAGGAGGTAGAGTGGTACATGATTAATTAATAATCAGAGCTGGCGTGACGGAGGAGAGGCTTGTGTTCTCCTGCAGACCTGCACCAGGCAGAGTTTTACAACCTTGATGGACAAAGACAGCAGATTAATAGAGCAACGCTGCTGCGTGGGAGTTCGGCTAATCCCTCGTCTTCGTCTTCCGCCTCTGCAACAACACGGCGAGGCTGCCGGCACGACGCTCCCGGCTACACCTAACCCTGGCCCGGTCCGGATGGGAGGTTCTGGTAAAACCCCTGAACTCTAGGGCTGGGGATCCATTCAAATATCAAGAATCGGTTCGATTCCGATTCTTAAGATTCAGAATCGATTATCACGCTTTGATTCGATCCGATTCGATCCGATATTGATTTGGGTTACTGTTATTAAAACTGTTTTTTCAGCTGTTGCATGAATGATATGACTGTAGTTCTGCAACATATTAACACTAGTATTATATTGAGATTCAACAGCAAGTATTAGCAGTTAATGATGCTGTAAGGACCAATCAGCTCCCAGAATGCTGATAGAACTGAAACAGAAACATCGTGGGGCAGAATTATCAAACAGATCCAGGGAGGAAACAGAGACGGATGAAATCAGTTTTATTTCCCATTTTTGAGAATTTGGTTTTTAACATTTATGCAAATGTAACCCCAAAACAGTATATAAAGGAAATAAATATAGACAATTAATGCAATTATAACTGAAAACTTTAATGTTTTCATACCTTTAAACATATTTAAAGGCAAAAACATGGCACCAAAAAGTACCAAAAGTTGTAATGTAATGATGAAAAAAAATAAAAAATAAATAAATAAATAAATAAATAAATAAATCGATCTTTAGACATATGAATCGATTTTTAGGAATTAATATGAGAATTGATTTAAAATCGGAGAATCTTTTCAACACAGGCCTACTGAACTCCTTCAGCGATTCACCGTCCCGGTTACACAACCACTACCTGGTCCAAACGGGGACCGTAAAGAAAAACACCTCCGTTCTCCGGTGTTTGTCACGGAGAGAAATGCTGCTCGACCTTGCGCGTTTGCAAGAGATTTTAATGGATAAGTTCTGTGCAGAAACACTTTTCAAAAGCTCCAACTTCACCTCGTTTTGTTTTACAACAAAGAAATTACTGTTCTGGAAAAGCTGCCATGTATTGAAACTAGGGGTGGGCAAAAATATCGATATGGCAATATATCGCGATACTTTTCCAGCTGATTCAATATCGATATTCAAAATTTGAATATGGATTTTTTTTTTTAAATATTTTTTATCCCCGATTTTTTTCCCATTATATCACCCAGTGCTCCTACCTAAGTTACAGTCCTGGGCATTGCCACTCTCTACCAACCATATACATTATATATATATATATATATATATATATATATATATATATATATATATATATATATATATATATATATATATATGTATATATATATATATATGTATATATATGTATGTGTTTTAAAAAAATACAAAACCTACAATAAAAAAGTAAAGCGGTAAAAAATCACGCTTCTCTTCATCTCTTTTCTGCACAGCAGCACTTTTCAGAATAAGAGAACAGAGCAGAACGTCCCTTTAAACCCGAAACCACGTCAAGCAGGAGGTGAAGCTCGCTTTCATCACGGTTTCATTATGACATAAAGAATTTAAATCACATTTAAGGAACGCGAGCAAATGTCAGGAGCAGCGTGTGTGAAATGACTTGTCAGAGTCTCACGCTGCTGCGGAGGAAGTGGAGTTCACCGTTCACCGACATTCATTACCCCCCAGGTCTCACCAGGTCCCCCCCGTCGCCACGCTCTCACCAGGGGGAGAACTCCCCAGAGAGGATCCTTACTTTACTCTAACATGTTTTATTTCTTTCCCTGCCTTTCCTGGTAGATCGGTAGACCGGCAACTCTCACGGACTCTCCTCTTCCTCACCACCGAGCGACGGCCAGTACTCCAGTTGTAAAAACACCGGTTTATATGGACGGATTTTTGTTTCTTCAGCCTGTCTACAGGTTTGACCACGGGTAAATTTAAGCAAAGAAAATTTAAGACCAAAAAGACTAGGGGTGGGCAAAAATATTGATACGGCAATATATCGCAATACATAGTTTCATAGTTACTAGAAAACTTAAAACGTATACAAATTCTTTTCATAAATCCTGCCTCATGCTCCTTTAACTGAGGCGCATTAAGCTGTTGCAGTGCGTTTGGCCCTTGTCGGCCACCGTAAGACTCAGACAGAAGCAGCTGGGCAGCTTCTTTTCCCCCGATTAACACCTTAAGTGTCAAGGTGAAGTGCTCTCGAGTCCCAACTCGTCCGTCAAGCATATATTACAAGTACGGGAGCGCCGTGGTCGATGATGCGGGAGATGAGCTCGCACCTTTCCCGTGTCGTACGCGCCCCGGTAATCACCTGGCAGGTGTATTAAAGCTCCGTCTCTCCCCCAGGGATCCTCGCCGCCGCCCGGCTGACACGCTTCACCGTGACCCCGGTCGTTCACGCCTCAGCGGCTCACGTGCTGATTGGGTTCGCCGAGTTCGCTTCGGTGACAAAGCCCATCTGGAGACGGGTTCAGCTCCATTTAACACCGCCATCGGGAGGCGGGGGGGCAGATCAGCCAATCAGGGGCCTTAGACGGGGCCCTGACCCGGGCAGAGGGAGGGGGGGCATCAGGCCACTAGGGCCATTAGGAGAGAGGAGAAACCCGTAATCACGGCAAATGGGATTGATTCAGAAACAGATAATGTATGAAGGATTCCCTCGTCTCACTTTACCGTCACCGTGAACGAGCTGACGGGGGGTTTCAGATACAGCCCATGTGAATGTCTTTATCATTATCTAAGAGGGGTGATACTCAGCGTTCATCCAAGACATCCATAAAAGACATATGCATAGGTTATTAAGTTGTTTTTAAACTACCAACCAGCTGGTGTTGGTAAATCTCTAGGTAGTGTAAACTCTAGTGTGTTAGAGTCAGTAGTCATAGTTGCAGCTATAGAACAAGACTATAATAGTTAGTCTCAAATAGGGATGGGTGATATTTTACCGTTCACGATAAACCGTCAAAAAAATTCCCCACGATAAGAATTTATATCTCGTGGTAAAAACGATAAATTCCCCTTGATGACGTTTTTGTGTAAAACTGATTTACGGTTCTGTGTTAAATCCACACACAACGTACGTGAAGGAAGGAAGGAAGGAAATGAGCCTGAAAGAAAGAAAGAAAGAAAGAAAGAAAGAAAGAAAGAAAGAAAGAAAGAAAGAAAGAAAGAAAGAAAGAAAGAAAGAAAGAAAGAAAGAAAGAAAGAAAGAAAGAAAGAAAGAAAGAAAGAAAGAAAGAAAGAAAGAAAGAAAGAAAGAAGGATAAATTCCCGTTGATGACGTTTTTGTGTAACAAACATGGTGGATCTGAGAGAGAGATAGATTTATAGTTACAAAGGTGGAGTTGAATTGGTATTTTTTTTATCGTCATTTTTATCGTTATCGGGATAAATGCCAGAAATTATCATGATACATTTTTTAGTCCATACCACCCATCCCTAGTCTCAAATATAGCTTGGTGGTAGATATGCTGCTATAGGCCTATGCTGCAGGGGGCACCGACATGATCCGCTGGGCGGTGCCTCTCACCTTTCTTCTCTTCTCCTCTCCTCTTCCTCTCTTCTCCAGTTCCATTTTTATTTATCATAAGTATCTCATAGCTATCATTTTGTCCATCGTTCCTGTAGTTCCTTGTGCTGGCCCCTTTTTTCTCTTTTGTGCATGTTTGCAGGCCGGAGCTTCAGGAGCTGTGTGCTGGCCTGCGGTCCCCCATCCCCCTGGTCATCCCCGACCCCCCCAGTCTGACCTTCGGCAGGAGGGTCCCCCCCTTATGAGCCTGGTCCTGGTCCAGGTTTCTTTGCCAGTTTTTCCTTGCCACTGTTTGGCTTAAGGTTTTTCTCCCACTATGGGAGTTTTTACCTGCCATTGTTTATGTAATAATTGCTCGGGGGTTTATGTTCTGGGTCTCTGGAAAGCGTCTAGAGACAACATCTGTTGTATTACAGTAGATGCTGTACGAATAAAATTGAATTGAATTGAATTGAACCAGCCCCGTGTCATCAGTGAGACGTTTATACTCGGTATACTCTTGTTACGAAACTCTTAAGACGCTCTAAAAACATCAAACCTACAAGGTTTGGGCTTGCTCCCATCACTGAACACCATTAAAGCTATTTCTCATTCCTGCAGTGATCAAAAACTCTCTAAAATCATCACAAGTCATCATCGCTCACGCGTCTGGAGATGAAAAGGCCGGCCGGTCCGCTGGCCGGCTCTGGTCGCCGTCGGGGCTACGACAGGAAGTCAGCGCCGGCTCAAACCTCAACAGGAGACGGACGCTGGTTTTAGGTGGAGATATGTGCCTTAATTCTATAGTAAAAACATGATAATAAAGAGTCCAGGTACTTTTGACGCGATGATTCCTATGTATGTGGGGATGAAGATGCGATGTGATGCACGGATGAGACATAAAACTGTTTATTTCCCTGGTGAAGCGTCAGGGTGAGCGGTGCAACTATGGAGAGAAAATCCACTCAAAACATTTGTGTGTATCTGATTTGTGCTTGGTATTATATTTGCGTACGTAACTTAGTAGTAGTTAGGGACAAAACGATAATTATGAATTCAAACAAATCTGGTTTTCAGACTTTTTTTCATTTCTCCAAGAAACCTTACAGATTTGTCCTACATGGTGCGTTTAAGGACTAGTGGAAAGCTGGGTCATCTGAATTTCATCTGAGTCCAGTGTTATTTCCCTCCATACTTAGTAGGGGTGTTACGATACACTAATCTCACGATACGGTACGATGCACGATATTGAGGTCACGATACGATATTATAGCACTATTTTTTTAACAACCTTGAATGAGGAACATTTGACTGGAAAAAATGTCTTTTATTTGAAAGACACAAAATACAAAACAATGCTGTGCGTTTGCCCTATTGTTACAGTTTGTAATGTTTTATAACTGTTTAAGTTTTAAAGAGAAAGCCAGGCCAACCATTTTCCACAAACTGAACTAAAAGTAAATGTCAGGTTTGCATTATGATCTTCAGTTTCATACAAGTACAAATATTTAGACACAAGCTGAATAGTTTCTCTCATGTATTATTTGACCTTTTTCTTTTCCAGAAATTTAACAACTAAAATTAAATAAATAAATAAATACAAGTAAATAAATACATACAATTTTACATCATAAAAAAGATTGATTCCTGCTCACCTTATAAGTGTAAGAGGAGATTTATTTTTGTTAAGAAGGTTATTTCATTATTTTATAAATATATTCTTTATATTCTGATGTAAATCAGGGACTATAATGACACTAGTCAGTTTATCTGTAGTGATTAGTCTGTTTTAGATTGGGCGGAGTGATACGCCACAGTACGGCACTAGCTGCTGTGTTGATGTTCTAAAATCCTACACTGTTGAGGGACATTAAAGTACACTGGAACTCAGCAGAAGTTTCCCCGTGTTTATCCTACTCACCACCCCAAAAAGGTTTAATTTAATAAGGTAAGGCTTAACTCTACACCAGCCTTACATCAGTAAAAGTTTAGAGCTCAAAACCCCCAAGAGTCCCGTGATCGGGACCAAAACGGGACTAGTTTCTTCTGAGCGGAGTAAGATTTTGGTCCGTGCGGTCGTGGCCGCGGTCGGATGCGTGTTACTAGTCAACATAGAATAGATTAATATTAATAACCCAATATCGTGATACAGTTTGTCACCTCCACGACACGTTTCGTGACGTTTTTGTATTGCAAAATTTCGTGGCACGATATATTGTTACACCCCTATTAGTTACCTACCCTAAGAAGTTAAACCTACTTCAGACCACCTTAGACCAATGTGATGCCCCGCCATTAGACCATCAGTTTTTCCACGGTTTCCACCAGTCCTTAAATGCACCATTTACGGACGAATCAGTGAGCCTTCTTGGAGAAATGAGTCAAAAAAACATTCGTGCGTATCTACAGCTTTGTGTACATCAGGTGATTCGTGCATTTCACGATGTGTGTGTAGGAGGCTTTTTGAATTCGTAATTATTGTTTTGTCCGTAACTTCGAGCAGGTTACCCACGCACAAATCTAATAATACGCACAAATCAAGTAGTACACACACAAATGTTTTGGGTCGATTTTCTCTCCATATACAACCGCTCCGGCCGTCTCCGTGGAAACCAGAACTCCCGTCCACTCGAGTCTTTAGCGTGTGAACGTTGTCCGAAGAGAGGATTCCTATTGAGGTCAACATCTAATAATAATAATAGATTTTATTTATAGAGCACTTTTCATTCAGAGAATCTCAGAGTGCTTACAAAATATCAATAAATATCAATCAATATCAATAAAATTAAGAAATTTTAAAACTCAGAGACGGAGAGCATCCTCTCCTCTCTACTTTCCTTAGCAGTTAAAAGCTTTCCGGAATTCGCACCACGCTTCGTGGATACACACACACCGATCCGGAGTCAGGTTTAGGTTGGGGAATGAATATAATATTCAGATTATTTTACTAATCAAAAACACTGTGAAATATAAGTTTTCCTCCAAACTAATTAAACTTTAGAAACAAATAAAACAGGGCTGAGGAGGCAGGAGGAAGACGATGCTGAATGTCTCCCGTGTGCATTAAACCCCACAACTTCTTTACTGTGCATGTGTCTGTTTGTGTAATATCCTTTTTATTTATACATCTCTCTGCACATTTGTTTTCCCTTTTATTTCTCCCTCTTGGAGAGCACAATAAAATGATCGGGGAGGAATTATGGGGAAAACCAGAGATATTAAAAACATAATCTCATCCAAATGAAGAGAAGATTGATTCTCTCAGCAGCCAAGGCGGTGCAGCGGCCCTGAATGGCATATTAAATAATGCTGGTGTGTGTGTGTGTGTGTGTGTGTGTGTGTGTGTGTGTGTGTGTGTGTGTGTGTGTGTATCTTTATGTCCAGATGCTTATCTTCCTCGTATAAGGGGAAGGTTTGAGACCACGTGTGACCTCACACACACTAAAATACTTCTATTTCTTTGCGCATTTACATTTGGGTCAATGACGAATAAGGATTTTCAACAGGTCAATTTTAAAATAATAAAAAAATGAATATCTATTGCAGTAGTTCAAACATTAAGAATGTTGTGTACACATACATTCATATAAAACTTTTAAATAAAGTGATTTTTGTCAAGATGAATTGGCACTAGCCTTAAATAAAGGTCATGTGGTCCATGATTCATATTAAAATAAATGAATTTCCTTAAAGCAGCACAACGTAACTTTCAGCTTTTCTGAGTTTGGCGGCATCTTTTGGACAAAAGCGGTAGTGCTTTACCAGAAAGAACACTACGTTTCCCATGAGCACCAGCGCGTACTGCCGGAAAACTCCTGTCCCGTTGCTGCATTTGTTTTGATGAGAGGAGACGGGACACTTTTCTGTTTCACCAAGTGAACAGACGGAATGCAAAAAAAAAGATGTTAAACTCCTGGAAAGGAACTGGAATTTAAACAAGGAACCCAGGGAGCAGTATATGGAGAAAATAATGATTATTAACGGTCTGGATCCATATGAAATCCCTAAGAGATCCCTGAATCCCTGAAGACCCATGTGTTTCAATAAATTTGTATAATATTACAACATACAGTACATGTTTTGTATCCCTCTTACTTCTCTTTTCTTTTTTTTGACTGCTATATTATGCTGAAGAGGCTCCGAGGCGTGAGCAATATTTTTGTTTTCCTCGTGAGATTATTTTTTTCCTCTGCATCTACAAATATGAGTTAATATTTTTTCCTCAACAAACTAGTTTTATCTGAAGATTGGGGTTAATTGCTCCGCAGAGAGCTGGCCAGCAACTGCGTTTAGCTGGCGAAGTGGGGAATAAAACCCGTGTTTTGATCCGACCCCGGTCTGTGTTAGTTTGTGGTTTAAGGCTGTTTATGGTTCTGCGTTAAATCGACGCAGACCCTACCATCACAATGACTCTGGAAATATGATATTAAGGTGGAAAAGTTACGTAGTGTCGCTTTAACATCTTGACATCTTTTTTTTTTTTTACAAGTTTTCAGTATTATAAAAAAATGGTTATTTTAATGGTCGCGTCACATGATATTTCATAAAATGGACATCAGTCAAACTTGGTTTGTATATTATGATGGAAATATAAATATAAATGTGTATAAATCTTATACACTAAAAGACATTTTGGAAATCATGCCAGATAGGGCAGAATATTGATTTAAAAACATTTAGAGTGATTTCAAAACAAGAGTCCTGGTCAGACGTCGCACCACATGACATTTTGACGCTTAAAACGACAACAAAATCCCAAATAACTAGTATTTTTTGTAAAATTCAAGTGAGTCCATATGTGGGACAGGTATTTCATATATATAATAATAATAAACAATCTGTTTTTCAGAAAATATAGGCGTCACGTCATTGACCCCTTTTACGTGAATAAAAAGTGGACTTAGTTTTGTTCTGTCTGTTACAGGAAGTAGAATAAACCAGTTTGAGCTCGTTGTCTTGACTGGGGGCTGATTTGAAGGTTCGGTTTATGGACTTTGTTTGTCGGCAGCAACAGGAACGTCAGGGTGGATTAGCGTTGGCATTGCTGAGTGAATCTAACAGGATTAGTAATCTGAGCGATGCTACCGCAAAGCTCCGCTTCAATCTCTGAGCATACATTAAACCTAATCGTAAATGTACCTTTGACTGTGTTCACTATTTTATTCATTTATTATTTTGAGTGTAAACGGCCTCTCCTGAGCTTACGTTGACGTCACCACCCAGCTACGTTTTCCACGCACATGCAAGTTTCTTTTAATCTAAGAACTAAAATTCCTTAAAAAAAAGAAAATAAATGTACGTGTGTTTATATGTGACCATGGATTCACAGTATTAAAAGATAAGACCCTTCTCGACAGACTGGAACGTTGGGAGAAGTTACCAGGTCCAGTTCTCAATGGTTCAGATCACATCACAAAGGCAGGAACAATCTGAGCTTGTTGCCATGACCTGTGGAGTTCCTCAGGGGTCGACTCTTGGACCACTCTTATTCATGCATTCTGCCCAGAAGTCGGTTTACACAACAATGTTGCTGTTCACAGCTATGCAGATGACACCCACATCTACCTGGCTCTTTCACCCAACGAGGGCTCAAGATATAAACTCTTGGAGTTTTGTTGGATTGTATTTTATTTGCATTTGTATGTTCTTTGTCATCTTTCTTTCATGTCAGTATCTTTGTAAAGCACGTTGATAAGCTTTTGTGTATGAAATGTGCTAAACCCATAAAACTGCCTTGCCTAAAAACCAAAGATATATTGACAAATCGTCAAAAAAAGTATGTTTTTGATATTCTAAATGAGGAATAAACACATCCCACGCCATGTTTCAAGAAAAAAATAAGACTGTTTTCAGACTATTTTGCTGGTTTTAAGAGTTTTAGTCAAGAAAATCTTTCTTACTCCATTGGCAGAGATATTTTTGCTCATAATAGGACAAATTTGACTAGATTTAGGAATATTAGGCTTATTTCTAGCAGGGCTGTTTTTGCAGTGTAGAGCATGACATATTGTTTTTGGAAACTGTAGTCTTTTTCTTTATCAATAAAAGATGCATATTAAAAAATAAATGGAAAATACAGCTTTTCTAGTGTCTGTATGTGTGAATTTGTGGGACTATATAGCTATGTAGCTGCAGGAGGTTCTTCCTACACTCGTTCCAACAGGATGCATGAAGACCAAATGCATTACGGGGTCGCGCAAACACGACCCGTTAAAAGGAACTCACGTCCCGCTCGAAGGGGATCCACGTCTGACAAGGTAACAGCCGAGCGCTTATGTAAAGTGGCCGTTAATGCACAGCTGCTGCAAAGCTCGTGGGCACAAAAGAAGAAAGGCGGGCGGGGAGGAGAGCGGTCGTACTAATGGAACCTGCAAGGTGACAACTTATACATCTCAGAGCCGTTTTGATTGAATGAAGACAGGAATTCAATTGAGACATTTTCTATAAACCACAGCAGGAAAAATATACAGTACGTAAGCTTAACCCTTTACTGTCTTTGGGTCAAAATGTCCTAATTCTCCTGTTCCTTCTTTCCTCCTGCTCTCTCCTTCCTTCTCCCTTCCTTTCTTCTTTACTCCCTTCCTTCTTTACTCCTTTCCTTCCTTCTTTTCTCCCCTCGTACATTCTTTCTTTGTTTTATCCCTTCCTTCCTTCTTTTTTCCCTTCCTTCCTTCCTTCCTTCCTTCCTTCCTTCCTTCCTTCCTTCCTTCCTTCCTTCCTTCCTTCCTTCATTCTTTTTTCACTTCCTTCCTTCTTTTCTCCCTTCGTTTTTCCCTTCCTTCCTTCTTTTCTTCCTTCCTTCCTTCCTTCCTTCCTTCCTTCCTTCCTTCCTTCCTTCCTTCCTTCCTTCCTTCCTTCCTTCCTTCCTTCCTTCCTTCCTTCTTTTCTCCCTTCCTTCCTTCCTCCATTCATTCCTTCCTTCTTTTCTCCCTTCCGTCCTTCTTTTCTTCCTTCCTTCATTCCTTCATTCCTTCCTTCCTTCCTTCCTTCCTTCCTTCTTTCCTTCCTTCCTTCCTTCTTTCCTTCCTTCCTTCTTTTCTTCCTTCCTTCATTCCTTCCTTCCTTCCTTCCTTCCTTCCTTCCTTCCTTCCTTCCTTCCTTCTTTCCTTCCTTTCTGCCTTCTTTCCTTCCTTCCTTCCTTCCTTCCTTCCTTTCTCCCTTCCTCCCTGCCTTCTTTCCTTCCTTCCTTCCTTCCTTTCTCCCTTCCTCCCTTCTTTTTCCCTTCCTTCCTTCCTTCCTTCCTTCCTTCCTTCCTTCCTTCCTTCCTTCCTTCCTTCCATCCTTCCTTCCTTCCTTCCTTCCTTCCTTCCTTCCTTCCTTCCTTCCTTCCTTCCTTCCTTCCTTCCTTCCTTCCTTCCTTCCTTCCTTCCTCCCTCCCTCCCTCCCTCCCTCCCTCCCTCCCTCCCTCCCTCCCTCCCTCCCTCCCTCCCTTCCTTCCTTCCTTCCTTCCTTCCTTCCTTCCTTCCTTCCTTCCTTCCTTCCTTCCTTCCTTCTTTTCTCCCTTCCGTCCTTCTTTCCTTCCTTCCTTCTTTTCTCCCTTCCTTCCTTCCTCCCTTCATTTCTTCCTTCTTTTCTTCCTTCTTTCTTTCCTCCCTTCTTCCCTTCCTCCTTCCTTGACCCGAAGACAGCACAAGGGTTAAGAATGAATGAAAAATAGGGTCCTGGCGTTGGTCCGTCCCTGGTGCGAGGCCAGTTTCAACCAGTAACGTTTCCATTTCCAACCGCCTCTCTCTCCCTTTCCTAGTAAAACAATCCTGACTTGTTGGAGTAATGTGGAGACACGTGCATCGTGCAGGAGATGCTAAATAGAGGGAATGTGCATGACGTCACAGATGTGACTTCATAGCGGGTTTCGCCCACTGAGTGTCAGAAAGACTGAGTGGCAGAAAGACTGAGTGTCAGCGTAAACTTTCAGTTTGAGCAACTGGAAAACATCTAAAATGGGAAAGAGCTGTTGTGCGATCGATTGTACTCATAGATTTAGCAAGAAATCGGAGTTATCGTTTTACAGACTGCCGAAAAATAAACTCAAGAGAGACAAATGGATCACTGCAATTCACACAAACAACTGGATTCCAGACACCGAAACATGGATTTGTGGTTCCCATTTTGTATCAGGTAATGTTGGATTTTTGGGTAGCTAACGTTAAACGGTCCAATCATAAAGTTCGGTGTCCTCATCACTTTAATTTCTACAACAAATCCTGCCTTGAAGTCGGACCAAGCGTCAAGACTTTTGTAAGCCTTCAAGCTTTGCTTCGTGTATTTCCCCGGCGTAGAAATTAAGTACGTATAAATATCAGGAAACTGGATTCATGTCCAAATATTAATGTCCATGGACCACTGGTTCTTGGTAACTGTACCAAATATTAATGTCCATGGACCACTGGTTCTTGGTAACTGTACCAAATATTAATGTCCATGGACCACTGGTTCTTGGTAACTGTACCAAATATTAATGTCCATGGACCACTGGTTCTTGGTAACTGTACCAAATATTAATGTCCATGGACCACTGGTTCTTGGTAACTGTACCAAATATTAATGTCCATGGACCACTGGTTCTTGGTAACTGTACCAAATATTAATGTCCATGGACCACTGGTTCTTGGTAACTGTACCAAATATTCATGTCCATGTCCTTAAAAGCACTGGAGTCAATCCTCCAATAGTGTAGAAATAGCGGTAGTGCAGTCACCACACATATCTGATCTCAGCTGATGGATGGAAACATTTCCAGTGAGTTCAACATCATCATCCACTTCTCTGTGTTATTGAGCTGCCGCTCTGCGTTGGTGTAACGCGGAACCATAAATCAGCCTTAACTGGAAGTTACTCGTGTCATTTGTTGATGTTTTTTCCAGGATTCTGATTGGCTAGCATGACGTTAACAGCGTATTCATGCAGATCCGTGTAAACAAAGAGATTTTGAAAACGATCTCGTGTAAACGATAGAATTTTTCAGGGAGAAATATCCGTTTTTGTAAATACCCGGCTATGTGTAAACAGGGCCTTATACAGTAATTTCAAATCACAAAAGCCAGGAATAAACGAGCCAAAGGTGAGAGACAAAAGGCAATTAAAGGGTATTTACAGTCAGATGTGATCTGTGGCCAAATGCCGTCCTTGGGCATTCGGCCTGAATATCAGTAAGTTGTAAACTACCCCCATAGGGAGTTCTCGTTATTCAAGTCTGTGGCGAAATGAGGTGGTATTAACATATCAGTCAGTCAGGAACTTCGTCATATGGCATTCCCGTGGTTCAAGTCTGTGGTGAGGCCAGTTCAAAGGTGTCGGCCCTGCAGTTGGTAGGAAGCTGGAGTTTCACGTCACAATGGTGTGACAATGCCTCAACACAAACAAGTCTAATCCCAGTTCTGAGTCAGAGTTTTCTTCTTCTCTAACTTCCTTCTTATTCTCACTTGTTGGATTTTGCCTCTTTGCAGTTGTTTAGCTCTCTACTTCTCATCCGTCCTCTAAGCCGTCAAGCCTAACTTACTTAACGTTCAGCTGCTTCAGCAGCATCTCATCCCTCCGTGTCCACGATACATCTTTGTCACCCCCCCCTCTTTTCTTCTCCTCTAACAGGACCAAATCCACCGCGAAGCAGAGAGCAGAACTCGGCTTCCAGACTTGATCTTTTTACATCTTTCCCAGTGTTTTTACCTCTGCCAGCCGGTTACACAATCAAAGCAGAGATAAGCAAACGCTGATGGCTGGCGGCGGGTTGCGTCAGCGTTGCGCGGCGCCGCAGACGGCTGCAACACGTCTCTCTGCAGCATCAATTATGAGTGATCACAGGATTAATGGTAACGGGGATCGAAGCTGACGCGTAACAGCGGCGCGAGGACGACGAGCCCCCTGTGATCTACGGCGGAGCAGAAACCCCACTTATCCATGCTCGCATCACCGTTTCCACCAAAAAAACCTGTTTTTAAACAAATGGAAACACTGAGAATGTGATTATTGATTCACTTAACTGTCTGCTTTGAATGATGAAACGCATAACTCTAGAAAACCAGACATGATTTCAGGTCCAGTTACTACGGAAGAGAATCAGGGCCAGGCAGGAGAAAAATAAAAATAATAGTTTAGAAGAGGAAGAATTTTTTTCATTATGCACTTCGAGAAAAAAGTCGAAATGTCATGAAAAAAGTCGAAATGTTGAGAAAAAAGGCGAAATCTCGACTTTATTCTTGAATTTATTTATTCTCGACATTTTGACTTTTTTCTCAATTGTATTTCAACATTAATCTCAACATTTCGACTTTTTTCTCGACATTTCGACTTTTGTCCTCAACATTTCGACTTTTTTCTCATCATTTCGACTTTTTTCTATAAATTGTATTTCAACATTAATCTCGACATTTTGTCTTTTTTCCGGACATTTCCACTTTTTCCTCAACATTTTGACTTTTTTCTATAAATTGTATTTCAACATTAATCTCGACATTTTGACTTTTTTCTCAACATTTCAACTTTTTTCTCGACATTTCGACTTTTTTCTCAACATTTCGGCTTTTTTCTCGAAATTGTATTTCAACATTAATCTCGACATTTTGCCTTTTTTCTCAAAGTGCACAATAAAAAAAAATCTTCTCCTCTCAAATATTTTCTCTCCTGCATGGCCCTAATACTCTTCCGTAAGTTACAGAACCGGCCTGTGAGTTTTCTTTTTTATATATTTGAAAACTGCAGGTGTAAAACTGAAGGTAAACAGAATCTAAGATATGTAAGTATGATTTCATGTTTCTCCCTCCGTCTTTTCCTTCTATCCGTCTATGGAGTTTAATTACGGAGCCCCGACTGCTACTAATTAGTGTTCAAAACGCCTGAATAAAAGAAAACAAGCGTATATCCATCATTTAATTAAAATAACTGGTGGAAGTAGGAGCTGTGATCAACGCAGTTTTAATCAAATAAACCTTTTCTTTTCCCTGCTTTCATATGAAAACTATCTTTTTTGTTCCAGACTCTCAGGTTTCTCCGGTTTACGCTGTGCGTAATTCTGCAGCCTCGTCGTTCTCCCCCAGTACCAGTACTCCAGTTGTAAAAAAAAATCAGGGGGGATGGTGGATTTGATCATATGAGGACAGATTTGTGCTGATTAGAAATAATATAATATATTACAAATAATAGCAGTGACCAAAACACCTGCAGAAATACTGCAGGAATGACATAGCAGCAGTTAAATGCAGCCTTCTGTAAGCTTTAAATATCCACTGGGCTTACATCAAATACATCAAAACACAACAATAAAAAACACTTTTCTGAACTTATCAATATGACTCTGTCCTTCACAGGATAAGTAAAATGGATCACTGCAAAAACTCACAATCTTAACAAGAATATTTGTCTTATTTCTAGTTAAAATGTCTCATTTTAGTAAAAAAATCTCATTACACTTAAAACAAGACTCATCACTGGAAAAAACCACAATTTTCACCTGTTTCAAGTAGATTTTCACTTGAAATAAGTAGAAAAATCTGCCAGTGGAACAAGATTTTTTTGCTTGTAATAAGAAGATAAATCTTGTCCCACTGGCAGATTTTCCTACTTATTTCAAGTGAAAATTTACTTGAAACAGGTGAAAATTGTCAAATAAGTTATTTTTCTGGTGTTATTTTTCTGGTGATGACTCTAAATGTTGAAATAGCAGTAAAACCACATTCATTGATGAAATGACATAAGGGATGGAAAGGAGGGATGGCAGTTTTACAGGGGGGATAATTGGGACCGTTTTTATTTCAGGGGGGGATGCCGTCCCCCCTCATCCCCCCTCAACTCCAGTACTGACTGTATCAAACCCACTTCCTGTCAGGGCCACCAAACAGCTACACGGAAGAGAAAACGGATGATATTTTTCCCCCCTCCCTCGTTTGTTTCACCTGCTCCGACTGGAACCGCCGGTAAACAGCTCAGGTACCGTGGGACCGGTGGAGATCGACAGAATCAGGTTTCTGACCTCTTTTTTTGTCATTTCTTTTGGTGAGTGTCTCCTTTCATATGAACGGGATGGTACCAGGGCCACGGGAGAAAAATAACTTGAATTCTGAGGTTATAGTCAGAATTCTGACTTTTTTCAGAAACTTAAAACAAACCAAAAAAAATAGGAAGGATTTTCTTTCTCATTTCTAAAAAAAAGTCAGAATTTTGATTTTAATCTTAGAATTCTGACTTTAATCTTAGAATTCTGACTTTAATCTCAGAATTCTGACTTTAATCTCAGAATTCTGAGATTAAAGTCAGAATTCTGAGATTAAAGTCAGAATTCTAAATTTAACCTCAGAATTTTGACTTTAATCTCAAAATTCTGACTTTAATCTCAGAATTCTGACTTTAATCACAGAATTTGGATTTTAATATCAGAATTGTGACTTTTTTTTAAAACCTAAAACAAAATAAAAATTTCAGGGATTTTTTTTCATTTCTACAAAAAAGTCAGAATTTTGACTTTAACTTCAGAATTTTGACTTTAATCTCAAAATTCTGACTTTATTTTCAGAATTCTGACTTTAATCTTAGAATTTGGACTTTAATCTTAGAATTCTGACTTTAATATCAGAATTCTGACTTTATAAAAAAAACCTAAAATAAAACAAAAATTCAGGGAGGATTTTTTTTCACTTCTACCAAAAAGTCAGAATTTGGACTTTAATCTCAGAATTCTGACTTTAATCTCAAAATTCTGACTTTAATCTTATAATTCTGACTTTTTTCAGAAACCTAAATTAAAAACTAAAAAAAAAAATAGGGATGATTTTCTTTTTCATCTCTAAAAATGAATCAGAATTCTGAGGAAAAAAAAGTCATAATTGTGTGACTTTAATCTGAGAATTTGGACTTAATATTTATATTAATTAATATCAGAATTCTGACTTTTTTTAAAAACCTAAAAAAAAAAATTCAGGGAGGATTTTTTTTTTTTCCAATCTCAGTATTCTGAGATTAAAGTCAGAACCCTGACTTTCTTTTTCTTCAGTGTCCCTGATCCTCTTCCGTACATACGAAAGTCTGACCTGAAAATAAAACATTAGAGAGTTGATGTCTGAGCATGCGAGACGGAGAGAAACAGCAGGTTCAAGCACGGCCAGCAAACATGCAGACGATGCAGCACGACGGCGGCCATGATGGTGACGACAAACGCAGGCGACACAGAGCAAAACAAAACAAAATAATGAAGAAAAAAACCAAAGACCAAAAAAAGAACGGAGAAAAATGGAGGGGGAGGTTGTGGGGGCGGAGGGACAACCAAAATGAAGTCTTATTCGTGTCGTGTTTATGGTTGTAATGTGACATAACATCGGGAAGAAAATACTCCAAATGCCTCCAAAGCAATAATCACCTTCGCTGGGGATGACTAGAATGTACGGCGTTGTTATTTGTCCCCTACCTATTACCACTAAGGCCAAGGCCGGCATGTCCCCGCCGGAGAGCATGAGAAGAAGAGAGGGAAGACAGGAAAAACAAACAACCACAAAAAAAAGGAAAAAGGAAGAAGAAAAAAGTCTAAGAAAAAGAAGATGTATAGTCGTTTTTATCCATTTCATCAAGAGCTCCCTGTGGTTTCAATTGCAACAATCTGTCTTAGAGGAGAGAAATGGCAGTTGGTGAGAGAGATAGCACTAGAACAATGAAATCAATAGCACTCAGCTGGGATTATGAGCGGCTCTTTGGCCAAGAAATAACTATCAATGAGCAATTTGACTGGCCCATTAGCAGGAAGAGGGGCTAGTTCAGGGGCCGGCAACCCAAAAGAGCCATATTAGACCAAAAACACAAAAAACAAATATGTCTGGAGCCGCAAAAAATGAAAAGTCTTGTATCTATAAGCCTTAGAATGAAGGCAACACATGCTGCATGTATCTATATTAGTTAGAACTGGAGGAAGATTTTTTTTTTCATTATGCACTTTGAGAAAAAAGTTGAAATGTCGAGAAAAAAGTCAAAATGTCGGGAAAAAAAGTCATAATTTTTTGAAAAACAACGAAATGTTGAGAAAAAAGTCCAAATGTCGAGAAAAAAGTCTAAATGTTGAGATTAATGTTGAAGTACAATTTCGAGAAAAAGTCGAAATGTTGAGAAAAAAGTCCAAATGTCGAGAAAAAAGTCTAAATGTTGAGATTAATGTTGAAGTACAATTTCGAGAAAAAGTCGAAATGTTGAGAAAAAAGTCAAAATGTCGAGAAAAAAGTCAAAATGTCTGGAAAAAAGTCACAATTTTTATAAAAAAAGCCGAAATGTTGAGAAAAAAGTCCAAATGTCGAGAAAAAAGTCTAAATGTCGAGATTAATGTTGAAGTACAATTTCGAGAAAAAAAGTCGAAATGTTGAGAAAAAAGTTGAAATGTCGAGAAAAAAGTTGAAATGTCGAGAAAAAAGTTGAAATGTCGAGATTAATGCTGAAGTACAATTTCAAGAAAAAAAGTCGAAATGTTGAGAAAAAAGTCGAAATGTCGAAAAAAAGTCGAAATGTCGGGAAAAAAGTCACAATTTTTGGAAAAACTCCACATGTTGAGAAAAAGTCTAAATGTCGAGAAAAAAGTTGAAATGTCGATATTAATGCTGAACTACAATTTCGAGAAAAAAGTCAAAATGTTGAGAAAAAAGTCGAAATGTCGAGAAAAAAGTTGAAATGTTGAGAAAATAGGCGAAGTTTCGACTTTATTCTTGAAATTATATTTCAACATTAATCTCAACATTTCGACTATTTTCTTGACATTTCGACTTTTTTCTCGAAGTGGACAATAAAAAAAAAATCTTCCCCTCTCAAATATTTTTTACGTAAAAATCTTCGTTAACAGAAATGTTGAAATGTAATTATTCTACACATTTTTACAGCATTGGAAAACGTTCAGAATGTTTGTGTCATGTTTGTCCTCCTACAGAAACCATATTAACACAAAAAATATATTTCCTTCCCCCATCTATTTCCATTTTCAAACATTTTTTAAAAAGCTCCAGGGAGCCACTAGGGCGGCGCTCTAGAGCCACGGGTTGCCGAGCCCTGGGCTAGCAGATGTGCTGGTGAGGACAGATGTTGGGCCTGAAAGTGTGTGGGCCGGTTAATAAAACATAACGGGAGGAGAAATGGAAGAGAAAGGAAATAAAAGAGTGAGGAAAGGAAAAATAATACACAAACTTTGTGGCGTGGAGGCGCTGGCTGAGCTCACTGTTCTGCTGCACGTCAGTTACTCGGGACTGTTTTCTTTGTGCTACATGCACTTACAAAGAAAACTCTGCTCTGGGCCGATGATGCTGAGGCAACCGCACGGAAAAGAGACGATTTTAGATTATCTTTGTGTGTTAAAACCTACTGAAATGAAATAAATCAGGTTTTTTTCTGCAGGACACGTGTTGAACTAGGAGAGCTGCTGCAGGCCGGTGGCTCCGCCCCCTTTTGGGGGTTGGCCAATGTCTTGAGCTGGACAGTTTACAGGATTTGACATTTTTAAATTATCATTTTCACATATGTATGTTTGAGTTTTGAAGAGTCAAAGGAGGAAAAACGTTACCCTACATGTTACCCTACATATGATTTTCTTTTTCATTTCTAAAAAAAATCAGAATTGTGACTTTAATCCCAGAATTCTGACTTTAATCTCTGAATTCTGATTTTAATCTCAAAATTCTGACTTTAATCTCTGAATTGTGACTTTAATCTCTGAATTGTGACTTTAATCTCTGAATTCTAAATGTAATCTCTGAATTGTGACTTTAATCTCAGAATTCTGACTTTTTTAAGAAACCTAAAACAAAACAAAGGGAGGATTTTTATTCATTTCTACAAAACAGTCAGAATTTTGACTTTAATCTCAGAATTCTGACTTTAATCTCAGAAATCTGACTTTAATCCCAGAATTCTGACTTTAATCTCAAAATTCTGACTTTAATCTTAGAATTCTGACTTTTTTCAGAAACCTAAAACAAAAACAAAAAAATTGAGGGATGATTTTCTTTTTCATTTCTGAAAATAAATCTGAATTCTGAGAAAAAAAAGTCAGAATTGTGACTTTAATCTCAGAATTGTGACTTTTTTCAGAAACCTAAAATGAAAACAAAAATTGGCCAATGTTTTGTGTTGGACGGTTTACAGGATTTGAAATTTTTAAATTATCATTTTCACTTATGTATATTTGAGCTTTGAAGAGCCGAAGGAGGAAAAAAGTTAAAAGTTAAAAGTTACGCTACATGTTGCCAGAAGCTGTTTTTTGATGATGTTTATAGCAAAGATTGCAGCTAATATGGATTCTGAACGAGTTTAGTAGTTATTAATGTTGCATTTTCCAGATATCTTGAGTAAATTATGCATAAATTAAAGTAGATTACGGTGACACCTTGACTTTTAGGGCATCTCTGTTAAGTGTTTGCAGCTATAAAACTGTATCTGAGTATTTCTCAGCACTGCAGAGAGCATGGAAAGCAAATAATGAGCAACTTGTGAAAGTGATAATCAGCACTGACCCAGAGAAAGAAGGAAAAAGTGAAGGATCAAGAGAATCTCCCCGAGGCCGAGAAAGAGGCTAAACCGTGGGTCACGGAGCCGCGGCGGTGCAAGAGCAGAGAGGAGCAACAGTTAATTGCACGTCGGCTCTTCCTCTGCAAACCTCACAGTGTCCTCAGGCGCTGAAATCAGAGGCTCCGGTTTGTTTGTGGACGTAAGACACTTTAACCGTGAAATATCTCAGATGAAACGAGTTGAAATGCAGTTATTTATTATTCTGCTGTAACGAGACTACGTGTGCACGTGTTGGCTCAAACTTTATCAAACTTTAATATTAACTTAAACTAACTATATATATATATTTTTTTTTTTTTTGTAATTTATTTATATATATTTATTTATTTATATATTCAGTTCAATTCAATTTTATTTATATAGCGTCCAATACAACAAAAGTTGTCTCCAAACGCAGAGACCCAGAACATGAACATAAACCCCGAGCGATTATTACATAAACAATGGCAGGTAAAAAAAAAAGCCTGCAACTATGACTACTGACTCTAACACACTAGAGTTTACACTACCTAGAGATTTACCAACACCAGCTAGAGGTTTACTAAACACTAACTATAGGCTTTACTAAACAGAAATGTTTTAAGTTTGGTTTTAAAGGTGGAGGTGGTGTCAGCCTCCTTAACCCAGATTGGAAGTTGGTTCCATAGTAGTGGTGCCTGATAGCAGAACGCCCGCCCTCCAAATCTACATTTAGATACTCTAGGAACTACGAGTAAACCTGCACTCTGAGAGCGGAGAGCTCTGCCAGGAACATAAGGCACTATCGGGTCTTGTAAATACTGCGGAACTAAGCCGTTTTGGGCTTTATATGCAAGTAATAAAATTTTAAATTGGATTCTGAATTTTACGGGTAGCCAATGGAGCGACGCTAACACTGGAGAGACGTGGTCTCTCCTGCTGATTCCTGTCAGTACTCGGGCTATATATATATATATATATATATATATATATATATATATATATATATATATATATATATATATATTATATATATATAATTTATTTATTTTTTTATGTATTTCTTTACACATACACACACACACACACATACATATATATATACACACACACACACACACACACACACACACACACACACACATACACACACACGCACACATATATTTACACCCCTTATTTTGTCCATAATTAATTCATGTTTTTGTTGTTTTTTTTGCAATAATTATATCAAATGTTTTGATATCTTTTATTTATCTTTTAGAGTTATTCAAATGAATAAATCTTTTTATTACTGTTTTGGTGCAGTGGGAAGTGCAAAGGTCACCCAGGCTGGTTCCTCTCTGCCTTTAGCCCATAGCAGGCGTCTCTGCGTTACTAGTGTTGCCTCAGATCACCGTCCAGTCCACAAGAACAGGAAACACGTCTAATTTTGGCTACAATTAGCGGTTCATAAACTGAAAAATGTTTGCAAATTGGAGACTGGAGACTGCCACAAAGTTAAAAGCACGTCTTCCCTCAAGCACACATACATGCAGACAGAATCAGAGCAGTGCAGACACTCTGGAAGACCTCCACCCACAGCCAGGGAAAACAACACAACTGGGACATGGAGAGAGCCAGAGAAAGTGTTATCAAATGAGAAAAATGTGCACGAATGAATAAAAACGGCTGGATGAAAAATCAAATCAATGTCTGATGAAAAACCAAATCAATGTCTTGATGCAGATGGAAAAATAAAAGGGCGGGGGGGGAGAAGGCGTGAGAAATCGATCTCAAAGCGCATCGCCAGGCACGTAAACGGGAGTGTTTTCATGAGATGGGCGGCAAATAAAGATGAGCGACGTGAGGAAAACAGGAGAGGATGGAGGGAGAGAGTTTATCATCACCCCCGGGTGCCGCTTCCTGCCCTGAGGAGCAACATGGACTGCGTTTCCATGCAGTCAATAACCCTTTTAAAACCCAAATATTAGCAATAACCCAAATTTGCACGGCCATGTAAACACCAATAACCCCTTTGAATAACCGGAATTTGCTCATATTCGGGTTTTTAATTCTCTGTTCGCAAGGAATCTTGGTCTTTTGAGTCCAGGAAGTTCTTATAAACACGGAGAAACCAAGACCAGGAGGAGACTAATCACTTCATAAATGTAATGAAGGATATGCACATTTCTGCATTTGTAGACGGTAGAAAGTACCGGGATAGAAGATTTACAAGAAGGTGAGAGAAAAGTTGCGTGAAGCAGCATTTGTTTTGAATTTGGATACAGGAAGAAGAAGCGGAAATGACGGGAATTGCGTCATCACGTTCTCCGTGCGTCGCTGGTTTGATCCAGATATCCAGAATGATTAATTACCATGTAAACTGAATATTCTGAATCTTTCAGTAACCGGAATATTAGCAATAACCTGAATTTTGACTGCATGTAAACGTAGTCATGGACGTGGGATGGAGAGAGCAGGTCGGAGAGAGAGAAACGAGGAAGAAGAGCGGTGCATGATGGGAAGAGATGGGAGGATGTGATCGTCAGGAGGGATTCCCTCGTTAATCTCACTCAGTATCTACGTGTGTTCCCTCAAACTGCTCTAGAGCCAATAATTCAGACTAAACTAAACACAGACTTGCTCTGGTGTGGGATTGTCAGCGTTCAGGCGGAGTGTCAGTGGAAGAGTGCTCATACCTTTGCGAGCGAGGCGGACGCAGTTGATTTTGGTTTCCTGTGGAGAGAAAAACACAGATCAGCTCCTCAAAATCAAGTCCGTCTCAGGTTTTACACATAGCCGGTCCAGGCTCAGGTTGTTGTTTTTCCCGGGGTACGGAAGAGGAAACTCCTTCCGCGTTCATTTCTGACCAATGAGTGAACAGTTGGTTCTCATGGCATTTGTTAACAGCTTTGAACCGCTACAGACGGCTGCCTTGTGAACACAAACGCCACAAACGAAAAAATTGTATCTATTTAGCCCCTGAATCGGAAACAAAAGAGTTTTATTCAGTAAGCCGGCGGTGAGCAGACCGACACAGATCAGGTCTGAGTTGGTGTGCCGACCACGAATGGTTGAAATCATGACTTTTTATACAGTAAGTTCAAAGCACAAAAGGCAGGAATAAACAAGCCAAAGGTGAGAGACAAAAACTATTTACAGTCAGATGTGATCTGTGGCCAAATGCCGTTATCGGACATTTGGCATGACTGTCACTACGTTCTAAATTTCCCCATAGGGTGTTCTCATGATTCAAGACTGTGGCTAAATGAGTTGGTATTAACATATCAGTCAGTCAGGAACTTCGTCATATGGCATTCCCGTGGTTCAAGTCTCTGTTGAAGCCAGTTTCAAGGTGTCGCCACTACAGGGGGTAGGGAGTTGCAGTTTCAGGTCAGCCATGGTGTCACAATGCTTCATCAAAAGCACACTTAGTTAGTTTGGACTTGTAACATCCAGATAATTAAAGATGGGCTTATATGGGTTGCTTTGATGCATAGCAAATAAAAATACTTCATAAAATGGCAGTATTGCATGCAAAAATGTAAAAATATGCTTAGGCGGACTTGTTCCATGGTAGGTCAGAAAGGGTTAAAACACAAAAACAGCATCGTATTTGTGACAATGATGATAATGAAACACGGGCAGAGATTGGACCCACGTCTAGCAACGAGCAGCCAATCGGGCTGGAGTCGAGTACAAAGTGCTGAGTCATCTCTAATCTCTCTCCGCGGCATAATGAAGACGTTCATGAGGATTTCATAACTTTCAAACGCTCTTCAGAGGTGAAACCATCAGATGTTTTTAAGGAGTTAATATAAATGCAGCATCGAGGCTTCAGTCGGAGCCGTTGTGGATTTCTGGGACAAATCCGGAGGAATCTGTTTACGCTGCATCGGCACTTTGACTTCATCACAATGTGTAATTTTTTGCTTGTTCGCCGCCTTTCAGGATAAGCTGCAGCTTGTTGAGGGGATTGGGGTTGTGAAGGTTTCCCAGACGCCGGGACCTCGTCACCAAACCGTCACCAAACCGTCACCAAACCGTCACCAAACCGTCACCAAACCGTCAGCGAACCGTCACCAAACCGTCACCGAACCGTCACCGAACCGTCACCAAACCGTCACCGAACCGTCACCAAACCGTCACCAAACTGTCACCAAACTGTCACCAAACCGAACCCACGTCGTTGGGGGACGGGAGTCTGGGAGGACGAGTTTATTCACGGCAGCGTTTTGGGTTCAACTCAGTTCAGCTTCATGATCATACAGCTACAAAACATCCATCCATCCATCCATGCATCCATCCATCCATCCATCCATCCATCCATCCATCCATCCATCCATCCATCCATCCATCCATCCATCCATCCATCCATCCATCCATCCATCCTTCCTCTATATCCGATTGTCCATCTGATCTAAAAAACACTAAAAAGGATCATTTCTGCATCTATCATTACAAATGCTGTTCATCTTATTTCTTTCCAAAGAGACAGAAACTAAAAATGAGGCCCTACTTCAGTAACCGGTCTGTAAAAATGTGGATAATGACTCCCGTCTTCGCCAGTCGGAAGTGACCAAAATTAATATTGTCTCGGTGTGTAACTATGCCAAAACCATGTCAGACTCCGTAGGTTTCTCTGGTCCCCTCCCCAATCTGACCAGCGATGACATGTTTAGTCGCATGGTCTCGCTCCGTCGCTGGTTGTATCGGTGGCGGTGGCGGTTCAGAAAACGACGTGGCCTTTATGGACAATTGGGAAACGTTCTGGGGAAAGCCCGGTCTGATTAGAAGAGACGGCATTCATCCCACCCGGGCTGGTGCTGCTCTTGTCTCTAGTAATTTAGTCTGTTTTATTAAACCCTCTCCCTGACATCGCAGGGTCCAGGCCAGGATGCAGAGCTGTAGTTTAACACACTTCTCTGCTGCTTCTCGAGGACCAACGCCTGCCAACAAAACTGTAGGATTGCATGATATAATTGGCGACTCTAAGACTATAGGATTACATGATGTAATTGGTAACTCTGACCAGGTGCCTGGCAAAATAGAAGTGGTTGTAGTTCCCCGCCCTCCACAAGTTCACCAGGTGCGGCGTTATAGAGGCGTTAACCAAAATAATCTTGTAAAAATTAAAACCAATGCACATTTGGTACCAATAAGAGACCGAAAAATTAGATGCGGACTACTAAATATACGATCATTAAGCTCCAAGTCTCTGTTAGTAAATGATATAATTACAGAGAGCAGGAGTGATGTTTTCTGCTTAACAGAAACATGGTTACAGGAGGAAGAGTATGTTAGTTTGAATGAATCGATTCCGCCCGGCTATTTTAATCATCACATTCCTAGAAACATGGGCCGAGGCGGAGGAGTCGCAGCAATTTATAACTCCAGTCTCCAAACAAAAATTTAACCTAAGTGCAATTATAATACATTTGAAAGCCTCACGCTTAGTCTGAAATTTCCGAGCTGGAAATCAGAGAAGCCAGTTGTGTTAGTGGTAGTGTATCGGCCCCCTGCTGGCGCTTATCTAGAGTTTTGTCTGAATTTTCAGATTTCCTTTCTGGATTATTGATCAGTACAGATAAATTCATCATAGTGGGTGATTTTAATATTCATATGGATGTTGAAAGCGATACTCTTAAATTAGCTTTCAATTCTCTTCTAGAACCTGCTGTGTGCTGCTGACGTCCCCTACCCCCCAGTCTGGCCTTCGGCAGGAGGGTCCCCCCTTATGAGCCTAGTCCTACTCAAGGTTTCTTCCCTCCTAAAGGGGAGTTTTTCTTGCCACTGTTTGGCTTAAGGCTTTTCTCCCACTATGGGAGTTTTTACCTGCCATTGTTTATGTAATAATTGCTCGGGGGTTTATGTTTATGTTTATGTTTATGTTCATGTTCTGGATCTCTGGAAAGCGTCTAGAGACAACATCTGTTGTATTAGACGCTATATAAATAAAGTTGAATTGAATTGGATAAACCCCCTGAAATGAGCTCATGGTGCCGCTGAGAGTCTCCATCGTGATTAAGAGCAGTCGTCCAGCGTCCAGAGGTCACGCTGACACGTCTCTCTGTTTTCTTCTCCCAGCAGTTGGAGTATGTGAAGATTAAAGAGTATATCAATTAAATCTTTTCAGACTCTGTAAATCCCAGCCGAGGCTGAGGCCGGTCACCCCCCCCTACCCCCTCTCCCTCGCTGACGCCTCGCTTTACCGTTTCAGGCTTTGACCATTGCTGTCATTTCCATTTCACGGGGCTGTCACCCCCTGAAGTGGTGCGTGCCTCCTTTAATACCTGCTCTTTTCATTCCTTCAGCAGCTCCCGTCTCTTCCCCTCTTCCCCCCCCATCGATGACGGGCCGTCACCACAAAGTGTCCCCGTCTCACACATCTGTCACGGCGGGATCGCCCCCCGACGCCGCTCCGCACATTTGTCTTCATCAGCCGCGATGGCGGAAGATGGCTGGAGCAGCTGCCGACGCTGACGCCTTCGTCAAAGCATCTCTGGCATGGCGCATTTTCAGGCCACGTTATCGGTCTTCAGGTTTGAGGGAATAATCAATCGTTTTACAGGAAGAGAAGTAGAGGTGGGTGCAATTCATCGATGTGTCAATGCATCGCGATGCGTCACGTGACGATTTGGAATCTATTAATTATTTTTTATTTTTATTTTTTTTAAGTTATCCTATCCAGATTCCAGACTGAATAAGCTGCTGAATCATTTCATTTTCAAAAATGCACATTTCTTATTGTTCACTTGAAATATGGCAGATATGTTTACACAAAATAAATTTGATGGAAGTACATATCTAGTTTACTTGAATTAATGAACTCATTAAATCCAGGGCTTGACCGTTTTCAGTGTTTTCCGCCAATAGAGGGCGCTCTCATGCAAGTGCAGCTTTCCCTGGTCAAAGTTAAGTAAGTCAAAGAGCAAATGTTTACATAGTCATAAAATAAATTATTTTGTGTCTTTGAACAATACATGTCAAATGTTCAAAAAACCTTGTTATTTACTTAATGAGTGTTGTTAGAGGAACTGAGTTAATTGATTGGCTATTTATTTACAAATGTAGCCACAGATGAAGACAAAATCAATCTTGTATGGAAAAAAGCATTAAAAATCACAATAATCGAAGAATCGTGGCACCAATAATCGAATCGAATCGACAATCGTTATAATCGAAGAATCGAAGAATCGAAGCTCCAATAATCGAAATCGAATCGAATCGTGAGGTACCCTTGTTTGCACACCCCTAAAGAGAAGTGTCTTCCAATGAAACTTCCTCCAGCTAACTTTCTCTTGCTCCGGCGCCACCGTTGTGGAGAACCAGAGACGTTTTATAAACTCCCCCCCCCACTACGGTTGTGTTTCCTGTATCTGTGTCACGTGGGTCCCCCCCCCCCCCCCCCCCCCCCCTTTAGGAGACTAACAGCAGGTCCTGAGTCTATTGAGTCCTGTGGGAAAAGTGAACGTGAGCACAGATTATTACCAATTCCTTCGCCCCATAGTAACCTAAGTAAATATGGGACCCATTTTTCAAAAGCCACAAACCTTCTGAACATTCTGACACCAAAATGGCAATTTTCCGACCGACAAAGTAGGAGAAACTTTGTTTGAGACCTGTCTCTGTCTGAGCAACACACTCTCGTGAGATTTGGCAATACAACACTCTCCTCTCTGGTGCTGATTCAGAGATTCCGAGTCGTTGGTCACTGCAGAACTGCCAAGGTCGTTTTCCCATCGGATAAATTGAAATTTAAACCAAAAAAAAAAACTTGCTTCTTTGCTTAATAATACTTTTATTGTTATTATTGAAGTCTTTTTGGAGGGCAGTTGGTTTTCTTACTGTGACACAAATGGAGGCTGGTCATGTGACCAGTCTGACTACTACTGCTTCAGTGAAGCATTGCATTATGGGACCTGGCGTGCAAGGTAGACTGGCCAGTTGGATACTAGAAACGTACCCAGATGCAGTAAAGCCATCAGGGGACCTTTTGAATCTTGTATTTTACTACTACTACTACCAGGGCCGCCGCAAGGGGTGTGCGAACCGTGCGACCGCACGGGGCCTCGCGCTATGGGCGTTTTTTTGTTCTTTTTTGTTTTTTCCCTTATAAATATGAACAGTCACGTTCCATTACAGACCTAAATGTGTACTAGTCTGTGCATATCAATAAATATATGTGCAATGATGCGCGTGTCTGTTGTTCAATACAACTGCGTCAGACCAAGCGCAGACACAAGCTGCTCTGATCCAGACGGTGGAGTTGGAACAAACTGTCACACAATGTCGAGAGAACGAGACAGATTCAGGAAATTTCCATCAGGGGATGAAAAAAATAAGACTAAAAGAAAATGGAAGAGTTTAATGCCTCTCTGAAAGGCTTGTTTGATAAATTTGTTACAAAATTCACCGATCCGACCGGGTCTCAAGCAGCCGTGGGGCCCCGCGTCCAGGCAAGAGATGATGATGAGGCAGGGGAAGGTATCCAGTATTTTGCTAATTGGAGAGTTAAAAATCCGCATATAGACACCCGATCCGACCCGAAAAACCCAAGAATTTTGCGCGCGTGAGCGTAGCGAGCGCGCGAGGGCCCCCCCAGCCATTTCGCACAGGGCGTCGCAAATCTCCCAGACGGCTCTGACTACTACTACTACTACTACTACTGTCATTAAGCAGACGCTTTTATCTGAAGCGACTTACATCTGAGACAAACACACCATGGAGCAATTATGGTTAAGGGTCTTGCTCAGGGGCCCAAGGTGGTTCATCTTGGTTGTCATTCCTCCAGACCCAAGCCCACCTCTGTAGCCACTAGACTACCACCCCCCAATTTTGTGCATTTCTTTGCATTCTGAATACTCCTTAATGCACTTTGGCAAAATCAGTACATACTAGAGGTATAGTGGGCAGATTTCTGGGCTGAGGAGGCATGGTGTGCATGTGTGGGGTGTGTGTTGTAGTTAAATTTGCTGTGACCAGAATACCAAGTGTGTGTGTGCAGCTGCTGAATGTGTGTGTGTGTGTGTGTGGGGGGGGGGGGGGGGTCTGTTTTCTGGCTCTCTGCATCTTCTTTTCTTTGTTTTTTGCTCCTTCAGGTCAAAGTTTCTTGGACAATCACAGTCCCTCAAACCAAAGGTATGACGCAAACCAAAAGTATGACGCAGGTATGGTTCTGCGTCAAAACGACGCCGTGCCTAAGCCGTAGGGGACACGTCGACGCGTACCACACGCCGTCACTGATGCCGGCACTGACGCGTGATTGGTTCGCTTGGTAGCAACGCATTTCCGGTTTGAAGCAGTCGTGAACTTTCAGCCTCTTTTCTGCGTGTGTTTGTGATTTTGTTTTGTTTGGGTTTTTTGCACAATAGTTGTCCTTATCTCTTTGATTCACTGTGACCGGAAAAGTTGGATAAACCATTCAGGAAAAGATTGCAAATTAGCGGGCATGGGGAGTACTGCCTACGGCATAGGCACGGCGTCGATGTGACGCAGAACCATAATTCAGCCTTAAGACTTTCCCTCCGTCACACACACACACACACACACACACACACACACACACACACACACACACACACACACACACACACACACACACACACACACACACACACACACACACACACACACACACACACTAAAGTGCAGTTGGGGCTTCCTGAATCATCCGAGTGCATCCTGATTGACACCGGCTGTCAGATGGCAAAACCGCTCTCCCAGAACCTTCAGAAGTGGCAGTGTGTTTGGTGTTGGGGTGTGTGTGTGTGTGTGTGTGTGTGTGTGTGTGTGTGTGTGTGTGTATGTGTGTGACAGAGTGTGAGTGTGTGTGTGTGTGTGTGTGTGTGTGTGTGTGTGTGTGTGTGTGTGTGTGTGTGTGTGTGTGTGTGTGTGTGTGTGTGTGTGTGTGAGAGAGACAGAGTGTGTGTGTGGGCGGTGAATGACGTTGATTGTCGGCACCTCTGCCGGCCCCCCGAGGCTCTTTTTCTTTTCAGGAACGGTGTCTCACGGCTCCGTCTCTCGTCCGGTTCCTTTGTCTTCTCTAGGAAAGTCCGACTCATCTTCCCTCATCGTGGATCAACAACTGTCTTATTTTCCTCCGATGATTCACAGAAAGCTCTTCATCTCTGGGCGATTCTCCCGTCGTTCAGGATTAGTGAGAATCGCAGCCGCGCGGCTTCACAGTCGTTCCCACGCTGCTGCTTTAACTGCCACTTATGATTTACAGAAACTTGGGAGGATTAGAGGCCAATCTGCCAACGTGACGATGAGCGTCGGAGGATAAATGATTGTGATGTTGGGGAGACGCAAACACAACTGCTCGGAGGGTGAAACAGAACCTTCTGGGCTCCTGTGTTGTGTTTTGTTGAGGTTTGATCGTCACCTCCGGTGGAACAAAAAGGCGATGAGGTGAGAGCGAACAGATTTGTTTACTCTCCATTCATTTTCAGTGATACTTTGATTTTTTAATCTTCGACACAGATTGATGACGGTAAATTTGTCTTTCAAACTCTTTTGCTCGTCGGTCAGACGAGGGATAACCTAATTATTGACGGGGATTCTCCACTGTCCTCCAATCACACAGTGGCAACACAAACACTTCTGAGATGAAGTGTTTTCTTCATCACTGCTGGAACTCAGCCCTGATGGTCACCCCGTCTCGCTCCGGGTCATCCTACTTCCCGCTCGTCCGACTTCCCGCTCGTCCGACTTCTTCCTCGTCCGACTTTTTCCTTGTCCGACTTCCTGCTTTTCTGACTTCCCGCTCGTCTGAATTCTTACTGGACTAAATTCCAGCTCGTCCTTCCTGCTCGGATCGTCCGACTCCCGGCTGGTCCAACTTCCTGCTCATCCGATTTCCAGTTCCTCCAATTTCCAGGTCATCCGACTTCCATCTCACCCGATTTCCAGCTCGTCTGACGTCTCACTCCCCGTTTGTCCAACTTCCTGCTCCTGCGATTCCTTTCTCGTCCTACTTCCCGCTCGTCCGATTTCCCGCTCGTCCGATTTCCCGCCGCTCATCTGACTTCTTGCTGGACTAAATTCCAGCTCGTCCTTCCTGCTCGGATCGTCCGACTTCTTCCTCATCCAACTTCTTCCTCATCCGACTTCTTCCTCATCCGACTTCCCGCTCGTTCGACTTCCCGCTCGTCAGTATCCCTGCTTGTCTCACTCCCTGTTCGTCTGACTTCCGGCTCATCCGACTTCCAGTTCCTCCAATTTCCAGGTCATCCGACTTCCTGCTAGTCTGACTTCCTGCTAGTCTGACTTCCTGCTTGTCCGAATCCCCGTTTGTCCAACTTCCTGCTCCAGCGATTCCTTTCTCATCCGACTTCCAGCTCCTCCGATTTCCAGCTCGTCTGACTCCCTGTCCGTCCGACTTCCCGCTCCTCCAACTTCCCGCTCTTCCAACTTCCAGCTCATCCGACTTCTTGCTAGTCCGACTCCCCGTTTGTCCAATTTCCTGCTCCTGCGATTCCTTTCTCATCTGACTTCCAGCTCCTCCGATTTCCAGCTCGTCTGACTCCCTGTCCGTCCGACTTCCCGCTCCTCCAACTTCCCGCTCTTCCAACTTCCTGCCTCGGGTTCTTCCAGGCTTGTTTGACCTCACACGAGCGTCGGAGAGAGGAAGTGAGATCGGCGATGGTGGGAAGCTTCAACGTGCTGAGTGGCAGCTAACTGGCACGATGACGGGAGACGAGAGACTGATGTCCCCCAGGGGGAGGACGGAGAGATGGACGGAAGACGGGAAACCAAAATGTGAAGAGAGACGAGACATGAAGAGAAAGTTTAGGGACGGATGAGGCCGGTATAAGAGATCATAAGAAGAAGGGATGGAGGGACGAACAGAGAAAGACTGAGATGAGACGAAACAAAAACATGAAAAAGAGAAACAGAAACGAAAGAGGAGGTGGGAGGGTTTGTTGGAGATGAGTAAAGAAGCGTTTGTGAGGCAGAAGAAACATAAATAAAGATCAAAAGCGGGGAAAAAAACTAAGGAATAAGTAAAAGATTGAGGTTAAACGAGATGTTACTGGGAAGAAGTGAAGGAATAAATCTTTTTCAGGGCCGAGAGGTTGAGGAGATGGAGAGAGGGCGGATGGAGGAGGACGACTCCGGAGAGACGGCGACACAAAGAGGAGTGGAGGAGAGGAGGAAAGACATCCTCCGTGATGGACAGGTGGACTCAGAGGAGGGAAAAGCAGGATTATCCCGGACCGGCGGAGGACGAGAAACGCACTTTCATCCATGAAATCAAACCTGGACTGAGTCTTCTAACATGCAAATGAGACGTTTTTCTTTTAGGCGTTAAAACGTCGCCGCTGCAGGAAAGAGGGGGACGCCTCCTCCCACGGATGATTGACAGCTGAGAAATTAAATCATAGCCCTTTGTGACCGCTGCAGATAATTCTGATCTCTGTATCGCCATCACATGTCGGATTTAAGACGGCTGAATATTTACATGTAGGGTCCTGTCAACGTCTGCATCTCTGGACTCATCAACGGTAAAAAATGGGGAATAGAAATAGTCGCCAACAAATTCAGTTGTTAAAAACACCACTAACATTTCAACAGAGTGAGACTTCTTCCTCCTTCCTATCCAGAGTACAACAATATGTCGGTGGCGAAGAGCATCTCTGAATGCAAAACACCGGATCCTGCAGTGTGGGAGTGAGGGGGGCAGGGTAACGGCCCCTTTTGGGCGGGGGAGAAGGTTCGTCCTTCAAGACTCCTCTCCCTGGCCCTGCCCCTTCTCAACCTTTCCCCGACCCTGCACCCCAACCTGGGACTTGCTGATTGGGCCGGAGCTTCGGGAGCTGGTGCTGGCCTGCGGTCCCCACCCCTGGTCATCCCGTTGCTGCTTCCACCTGCCTGCTGTCCCCACCCCCGTTCATCCCGCTGCTGCTTCCACCTGCCTGCTGTGCTGCTGCTGTCCCTGACCCCCCAGTCTGGCCTTCGGCAGGAGGGTCCCCCCTTATGAGCCAGGTCCTGGTCCAGGTTTCTTCCTCCTAAAGGGGAGTTTTTCTTGCCACTGTTTATGTAATAATTGCTCGGGGGTCATGTTACCGGTCTCTGGAAAGCGTCTAGAGACAACTCTTGTTGTATTAGACGTTATATAAATAAAATTGAATTGAATTGAATTGAATTGAATATGGCGACTGGCAGCAAAGGTCGTTAAAAGAAGTCATTTTGAATGACGTGTCCACCTTTCCTGTCTTTTATTATTAATTAGCACGTCACTTAAACAACCGCACGCAAAATGTTAACACTTCGACTATATTAGTTTCAGCCCACGAGTGTTGTGATCGTATTAAAATCTTCACATTTGTTAGTTTTATCTTTTCTAGCCCTTGACGTGACGTTTTTTCCGCCTTTACCGTGTTTAAAGAGGTGTAAAGAGTTCCCCTCATCATTTCATCCAGTATCGGTTCACTTATACATTTGTCATTTCCATTCGTACATACGACACCAACACTTTTCTCATGAAAAAAAAAAGTTCTCACGCTCACGTGCTACAGGTGCATTGTGGGAAATCTGAACTTCTGGAGGACGATATCACATCGTGACGTCTGCCAGCTCACCAGGCCTCGTTACCTTGGTTACGCCAGTGGAAAACTCCAGTCTACTTCTCCACCCATCCAGAAAATCCATCCATCCATCATCCATCCATCATCCATCCATCCATCCAACCATCCATCCATCACCCATCCATCCATCATCCATCCATCCATCCATCCATCCATCCATCCATCCATCCATCCATCCATCCATCCATCCATCCATCCATCCATCCATCCATCAATCCATCCAGTTCAATAAGTTTCATATTTTTCAACACGTGATGAAGAAACAGCAGCTTCATCTTCATCCTCTCCATCGCCGTGGAGACGTGCAGTAAGTTTTTACTCCTCCCAAGGAAACTCTTGATGCTCTGGTCTCCAGACACAGCTCATGTTTGAAAGAGTTTACGTGTTTACGGTAAATCTGCCCCGGCACCGACACTAAACCAGTTCATATTACAGAGTAATGACACCACAGCACATCAGCGGTCCGGGCGCGGCCACTCACCCCGTTGGCCCGGCTCATGGCCTGGTAGTAGATGCTGTAGCTCTTGGCGGGCGACAGCGGCAGGTTCCAGAAGCCGCCGTAGCTCTTGTTGTCGCCCACCGTGAAGGGCTGCACCACCGTGAGGCTGGACGGCGGCAGCTCCGCCGCGATGTAGTACGGCGAGTCCAGGATGGAGGCGTTGCGGAAGCTGACGGGCGCCGAGAAGCACTCGGGGGCCTCGGACGCTGCGCGGCGGCTCTTGGACTTCCGCTCCTCCTTCACCACTAGCTGGTAGGAGCTGCAGAACCAGACAACACAACGGGTTACTATAGCAACGCTGCCGGACCTGCTTTGGGCTGGTTTCTACCAGCATTTACGTTCTCTACGGTCCCTACAAACCTAATGAGAGGTAACGCTAACAGAGCGCCCGTTACTGTACAGTAGGCCACTTTTTTGTGGTCTTGGTCTCAACAGTCTTTGGTCTTGGTACCAATCATGTCGGCTAATTCGTTAGCGCACAAAAAGGGCCTGAAAGATGCGCAAGCCACCTTCTACGCAAAGGTGGGGATCTAAAAAGAAAAAACTAACCGAAAAATCTTTACGGCAACCCGGACCCTCCCGTAGGAACTTACTTAAGACACGGGGAACTGGCGACGCAGGCTGTGAGGTGGTGAAATGAAGTCAGATTCATGTCATACTCTTAATAATGTCATCACATATCACAACATATATCAGACTTATAATAAAATAGCGCTGATCGTGTTCCTCTTTGTGTGAAGCTCAGTCAGTCAGGACTCTGGTGCCAGCCGCGGTGACACGCCGGGAACCTCCTCTTCACCCACTGCTTTAGGACAGAACAAATGAGGGGCTTCGTAGAGCGTTTAGGGGCTCCACGGAGCCTATCATTTCTTCCCTAAAGGGACACAGATTTTTATTATATATATAATGAGTTTTACGCGCGCGTGAAACCTTCACGTGCGGGTGTAAGCCTAAATTATGGCTCTGCATTAAAACGACGCAGAGCCTACGGCGTAGGGTACGCGGTGACGCGCACCCTACGACGTAGGCTCTGCGTTGGTTTAACGCAGAACCATAAATCAGTCTTGAGCAGCTCTGAGGGGAGGAGGGAGAGGAGGAGGGAGGAGGGGGAGCGGGGCTGCCGGGCCGTTCTCGCATCGCCTTCGCACAGTGTCTTGATGATTTGTAATTACAGGCTGAGCCTACCGTTAGTTTTTAAACTGTAAAAAGTGGGGGGGACAAAAACATGATTTTGAAAAGACGGGGGGCGCTCAACGGCGTGCTGCCACTCACTCGCTTTAATTATTTTATACTATTTATATACTCTTTCTACTTTTACTGTCACTACCAAATAATGTGGTTTTCCTGTCCTCCACCTCATCCACAACATCTAGATCTCAGATCTCAGTGAAATTCAGTGACACGGTGGCTGGATACTTCTCATTCATCCTGAAGCCAAACAGGCTGCAGGAAGCTGCTGCGCATGCTCAGCAGGCTCATTCATATGCAAATACTACTTTGCATTACGCTTTTAAGGTAGAAAGTGGGCGTGTAGAGGGCGGGATATGAGGCAGATTCAGCTGCGCAGCCTTCCAGCTGGACTGTGATTTATAAAGAGAACATTGCGTGCAAGTGTGCGTGCACATGGTTTTATTGATCCAGATTTTTTTTTGCGCCCGGCATTTTCGGCTTTTGAGTGTTAGTATGACTCCTATGCAGTCCATTTTAAATGAGGCCCCTGGTCTGGATACTCTGTGGTCTTGGTAGTGACCTGGTCTTGATACTCTCTGGTCTTGGTAGTGACCTGGTCTCGGTTTAGACGGTCTTGACTACAAGTCAGTTTACAACTCGAGCCACGGAAGAGTTTACATCTCAAGTGTTTTCTCTTCATCTCGACATTAAAACCGTCGGCCCGCAGCAAAACACTGTGTGGTTTTTGTGCCGACGCAGCAGCAGAGTCAGGATTACAGGGCAGGGGGGGGCTGTGGATGCACGAGCTGGAGACCGGAGACCGGAGGGCAGACCTTCGTGGGGGGTCTGATGGGTCCAGGTCCGTCTCTTTCTGCACTCACGTTTGCTTTAACAGCTCCTTGATGGAGGTGCGTGTGCTTCAATTATGCTGCGAGGGACTTTGTGCACTCCGGGCCTCCTTAAGAGCTCAGGACAAACACAGCGGGCCTCTGCAATTACCTCCACCCTCCCTGCCCAGAACTCACTTCACAATTACAAGCAATTAGGGGAAAGTGTGTTTCTGTGAAGAGTCCGCAGCCGCTGATGGCCAAAGATTGAGTCTCCCTTGATCAATATTCAAATTTTCTGAGACAGTCCTGTATATATGGTAATTAATATTTTTGGCCATAATTCCCTACCCTAGTGTGCATGCACATGCACATGTGCACAAAACACACGTCACATTTCACGTAAGCAGCAGATATTAACGTGATTTATCACTGTTTTTGAGCACAACAACTCTTCGGTAAAGATACATTTGTGGCCAAAGTTGAAATATAGTGTGGGAACTTAAAGAAATTAAAACTAAATCGCGAACAGAGTCTCCCTGCCTGCGGCGTCCTCCACGCTGATTTCCCAGGAGGAGAGCTGAGAATAATCACTTCTTCCTCAACTACAATAAAGTGTGGACATCTTCTGCTCGGCCGAGAAAACAAAGAAATAAAGAGCAGCTTCCGTTCGGATTATGATGATAATTCCCCCCCCCCCTGATACCCACTACTGGAGTTGAGGGGATGAGGGGGGATGGCATCCCCCCCTGAAATAAAAACGTTCCAAATCATCCCCCCTGAAATAAAAACGGTCCAAATCATCCCCCCTGTAAAACTGTCATCCCTCCTTTCCATCCCTTATGTCATTTCATCAATGAATGTGGTTTTACTGCTATTTCAACATTTAGAGTCATCACCAGAAAAATAACTTATTTGACAATTTTCACCTGTTTCAAGTAAATTTTCACTTGAAATAAGTAGAAAAATCTGCCAGTGGAACAAGATTTATTTTCTTATTACAAGCAAAAAAATCTTGTTCCACTGGCAGATTTTTCTACTTATTTTTAGTGAAAATCTACTTGAAACAGGTGAAAATTGTTGTTTTTTCCAGTGATGAGTCTTGTTTTAAGAGTAATGAGATTTCTTTTTTACTAAAATGAGACATTTTAACTAGAAATAAGACAAATATTCTTGTTAAGATTGTGAGTTTTTGCAGTGATCCATTTTACTTATCCTGTGAAGGACAGAGTCATATTGATAAGTTCAGAAAAGTGTTTTTTATTGTTGTGTTTTGATGTATTTGATGTAAGCCCAGTGGATATTTAAAGCTTACAGAAGGCTGCATTTAACTGCTGCTATGTCATTCCTGCAGTATTTCTGCAGGTGTTTTGGTCACTGCTATTATTTGTAATATATTATATTATTTGTAATCAGCACAAATTATCTGTCCCCATATGATCAAATCCACCATCCCCCTGATTTTTTTTTAACAACTCGAGTACTGCTGATCCCCACATGAACTTCTGGAGAGTTTCCAGCGATCCCCCCGTTATTAGGGTCACACATTCCAGCTGTCAGATCCTCTCGGAGTTACATCTCCATGAAGCAGGAGCTGGGAAAGTTACGAGGTTCCAGTGACTAACGACGACATGTTTCACCGACAAATTTTGAAGAGAAAAAGAAGAAAGAAAAGAAAAAAGAGTCTCATTCTCCGGGCTCCTTTGCATACAAATGAGCCTCATATGTGAGTGACTTTAATGGCTGTGAAAGAGCCCCTTGAGGAGACGGGAGGAACGTGGAGCGATGGAGAGAGTGGGGACTGGGGGGGGGGGTGAAGGAGCCGGGAGATCTCGGAGTCCATGCACGGTTCAAAACAGAGAGATGGAATTAAAGCAGAAATGTTCCACCACTGACTACGTTTACATGCAGTCAAAATTCGGGTTATTGCTAATATTCCGGTTACTGAAACATTCGGAATATTCTGTTTACATGGTAATTAATCATTCAGGATATCTGGATCAAACCAGCGACGCACGGAGAACATCGTGATGCAATTCCTGTCATTTCTGCTTCTTCTTCCTGTATCCAAATTCAAAACAAATGCTGCTTCGCGCAACTTTTCTCTCACCTTTTTGTAAATCTTCTATCCCGGTACTTTCTACCGTCTACAAATGCAGAAATGTTCATATCCTTCATTACATTTATGAAGTGATTAGTCTCCTCCTGGTCTTGGTTTCTCCGTGTTTATAAGAACTTCCTGGACTCAAAAGACCAGGATTCCTTGTGAACAGAGCATGTGCAGAAAACTAATTCCTGTTCCGTTTGATGGGGATATTCCGCTAGGCGTTTACATGACCCAATATTCAGGTTTTAAAAGGAGTAACCCAGGGCTCATATTGGGTTTTTAAAAACCTGAATATGAGCAAATTCGGGTTATTCAAAGGGGTTATTGGTGTTTACATGGGCCTGTAACCGGGTTATTGCCAATATTGGGGTTTTAAAAGGGTTATTGATGCATGGAAACACAGTCATTGTTGTTGTCTTCTTCATTTAGATACACAATCAAATACGTCACAGCAGCTTCGCTTCAACCTCCTACTTCTGCTTCGTTGTAGTGGAATAGTAGTGGAAAAGAAACCAGGCCAACTAGGTGCTGGTGGAAAAGCGCCAAAAGCGACCTGAATCTGCACCGGTGGAACAAGGAGAAGGCCGTTCCGTTCTTTACCTGATTGGAGCTCCGCGGGACTGGGCCGGCTTCAGCAGGATGGTGATGGTCGTCTCCGTCTCGTTCAGCGGGGTCTCAGACTCGTACTCCGGCATCATGGGGGCTGAAACAAGACAGAAGTGCTGCATAAGTCACTGAACGACAACTCTCAGGCTTCAAAGTTAAATAAAAAGTTCATTTTTCACTGGAGGAACCAGCACAAGCTGTCTGAACCCACACCCGATTTGACTGCTGTCATACCATTGAATGAAGGACAAAACGATAACAATCATCCCATAGATATGGGCCAGTAGGGCCCTACTCTACCTACTAGTAGGCGCAGGAGGCGGTTATCGCCCCTTTCTATGGCTAACCCCATGTTATTAATGCTCAGTAGGCACAGACGTTTTGTTATGAAGCTCACACGTCACCTCCCTTTTTTATGTATTTAGCTAAAATTTTAAAACCTGAACAATAGAATTCAACGTAAAATGCCAGATCTTGTCCATTAAAAACAATACATTTCGGAACATAGTGTAACGACCACAGATAGATAAGGATAGATAAGTGTTGCCCGCCTGGGCAACACATCAGCATTTGGCCGACTGGTTAGTGCAGTTGACTGTGGTCTGGGAGACTGTGGTTCGAGACACGCTCTGGGCACGACTTGTTCGCCACAGTATTTTCCTCATTGTGTTATGGTTTTCTTTTAATATCTTTAACATTTATAAACACAAAAACACGAAAGTGTCCTTGATAATTCAATAATACAATAGGTTCATGTTAAGGACATCCGTTTTAATTAGTTCTCCTTCGATTATGACATGTTATTAATGCTCAGTAGGCACAGGAGGTTTGTTATGTAAGGTTATAGGTTTGCCTATGAGGCCTATTTCGTATCTATTTTTCATAGTTCACTAACGCTTTGAGCTAGGCGGCTGAAGTTCTAGACTCTGTATCAGGAGGTGACTCTCATCCACTGTGCCGAGTTTCAGATCTGTGTGACCTTCGGAAGTGTCAAAGGTCACCGCGTGTGTTGCTTTTCGGGCCTGCAAAGCCTATTTCGTGTCTTTTTTTGCACACTTCACTAACGCTTTGAGCTAGGAGGCTGAAATTCTAGACTCTGTATCAGGAGGTGACTTTCATCCACTGTGCCGAGTTTCAGATCTGTCTGACCTTCGGAAGTGCCAAAGGTCACCGTGTGTGGTTCCTTTTTCTGGCCTTTTTTGTGTGTTTTTTGAATAATTCACTAACGCTTTGAGCTGGGAGGCTGATTTTTGACTATGTTGCAATGCAGAAGGCCCTTTGCTAGGATCTTTTGGTCCCGTGGCTGTACGACTTCCACAGAGCTAGTTGGCGTTGCAGAGGGTTCACAGAGTTGAGACTTGGCAAGCCCAATCTAGGCCCCATATGGAGCCCACAGGTCAAGTTTTACTTGGTTTGGTCAAATGTTGTGGCAACGGTGTCCGTTCAAATGTTGGAAAAGGTGAAGTTTCAAAGCCCCGCCCATCGAAAAGTACAGGTCCGATCTGCACCAAACTAACGTCTGTCTGTTCAGGGGATGGCCCCAAACAACATATAAAAAAAGACTTCTATGACTTCTGCAACAGTGTTTCCTCCAAAACGTCCTGGCTGGTTAGGAGGGTGTAGAAACCTCTAGCTCTGAGAGCCTCCTGACTAATGGAACAGGGCCTATTTTGTGTCTTTTTTTGCATAGTTCACTAACGCTTTTAGCTAGGAGTCTGAATAAAATAAAAAATGAATAAAATAATAATCATTAGAAAAAAATAAAATAAATAAATAAAATATAATCATCATTAGAATAAAATAATAATAAATACATTTTTTAAAAGTTAAGATAAAACTGAAATAGTACTTTAAAAAGCATATGAAATGCTATTAATTAAAAGCAAGACTAAAAAAGTGGGTCTTTAGCCTTTTTATTAAACTGGTAGGACTAAATGTTTCCTCAGTATTTGGGGTAGATTTGAATTCCAGTCCGTCATCATTTACTGGAGTTTATAAAAAACTAAATTACTATCTGCATTTAAGAGTTTCAGTGTAATATCAAAACAAAACCTTTAAAACAATTGTTTAAGCCACATGACATTATCTGACCTTGGCTCACTTCCTTTGGACAATATGGTTTCATATTGGCAGCAGTGATCTTCTCCAGTACTTTAAAGTGACAAAACAACACAGACAGACCTTCTATCCTCATCTAATTTCAAATATTTATACGGTATATGTTATATGTATATGATATAAACATATATAATAATTTAAGAGGACATAAACCAGTTCCTGGTCCGTCCACCTCTCCATCTGCAGCCGTTAATTCAAATCTCTGCGTCCGTCGGACTCTGGACGAGATAATGAAGATTGGAGGTGGCGTGACATTTGGGGGAAGACGTATCTTCAGCGTGTGGAAAGTGTTTTTTCTTCCTTTTTCTCACTTCCAGCAACATGTTAGGATTAGCTGGGATGAGGGAAGAAGGGAAGCTCGGTGGAAAGGTCAGACCGCGGGGGGTGTTGACAGGAAGGACAGTTCCTCTCGGATACTGATGAGACCTGGGATGTTTAACTGGGAGAATGTGGTGAGATGTTGAGAAGGTCCTGGGACAGACTCGTGACTCCCTCTGCCGGGCGTCCAGGAGTTGACGTGAGAGTCTCCACCGGTGTGATGACGGTCATAACCGTCACCTCACCGGACTGTATCCACCTGTATCTCCTGGAGCTCCTCCTGAAGCAGCTCAGGCTGAACCGGGACAAACACGCTAACCCAGGGGTCGGCAACCGAAAATGTTTTAGAACCATATTGGACCAAAAACACAAAAAACCAATATGTCTGGAGCCACAAAAAATGAAAAGTCTTGTATCAGCCTTAGAATGAAGACAACACATGCTGCATGTTTTTTATACTAGTTATAACTGGGGAAAATTTATTTTTTTCATTATGCACTTCGAGAAAAAAGTCGAAATGTCGAAGAAAAAAAAAAGTCGAAATGTCAAGAAGAAAGTAAAAATTTTGAGAAAAAAGTTGAAATATCGAGATTAAAAAGGAAAGGAAAAGGGAAGAAAAAAAGAGAAGAAAAGGAAAAAAAGAGAAAAAAGAAGAAAAAGAAAAAAAGAAAAAAAGGAAAAAAAGAGAAAAAAATAAAAAAGAAGAAAAAAAGGAAAAAAAAGTCAAACATTTCTGAAAAAGCTCCAGGAGCCACTAGGGCGGCGCTAAAGAGCCGCATGCGGCTCTAGAGCCGCGGGTTGCTGATCCCTGCGCTAACCCAAATCAAAGAACTTGATCCTCAGAGTCTCCAGCTTTGTCCAGATGACGGGGGACAGGATGAAGCTCCAACCCCACGGTGGTGAGCAAACTGCCGTCGGTCTGCAAATGTGCAAACTTCCTTAGTTTGCCCCAAAAACAGTGTTTCATGAAGTGAGATGCTGTACAAGAAGCTGAAGAGGAAAGTAGAAGAAACCCAGCTGTCTACAAAAGACTGGACAGGAAGATGAATGTTGATATTTTTAATAAAAAGGCTAAAGACCCACTTTTTTAGTCTGCTTTTAATTTATAAGATTTCAAGTACTATTTCAGTTTTATCTTAACTTTTTGAAAAATGTATTTATTATTATTTTATTTTAATGTTGATTATATCGTATGTATTCATACATTTTTTTTCTAATGATTATTATTTTATTCATTTTTCATTTTATTCTAATGATTATTATTTAATTTAGTTATTTTATTCTAATGATTGTTATTTTATTTATTTATTGTATTTTATTCTAATGATTATTATATCATGTATTAATTGTATTTTATTCTAATGATTATTATTTTATTTATTTTTTTATTTTATTCTAATGATTTTTTTATTTTATTCTGATGATTTTTATTCTATTTATTTATTTTATTCAAATGGTTATTATTTTATTCTAATGATTATTATTTTATTCTAGTGATTACTATTATTATTATTTTTTACTCTAATAAATATTATTTTATTGATTTTTTATTTTATTCTCATGGCTATTATTATTGCATTTATTTATTTATTTTATTTTAATGATTATTGATATTACTTTAAATTGCATACTATATTATGTTCTTATCATTTCATGGTAATGCAGATGACTCCGTAAGGTGGTGTTTGTGTGTGTGTGTGTGTGTGTGGGGGGGGGTTATGGGCCCTGTTTTTACTTTTTAAATTGTACAATTTGTAAATGTAAAGCCCTTTTGTTACCTGGACGGGTATAAAAATCACATTTTATAAAAGATTTATACACAAAACCAGTTAAATGTCAGGGTTTTGTTGCCACTGTGGATAAAAAGTCCCTGTTGTCCAAAAGAATAAAACAAAAAAGACCAAAAACAACAAGGACAGACAAAAAAGTTTTAAAATGTGGAGTTGGGGAAAAAGAGGGGAAGATGCGAGTGAGAGGGAGAGGGAGAGGGAGAGGGAGAGGGAGAGAGAGAGCAGCTGAAAGCAGCTGAGGCCGAGCGGAGAGAGAAGCACCGAGCCAGAGACGGGTCTTTGTTCTGCATCGGCCGCTCTGGCGCTAAAACAACAACCTTTCCCAAACAGATTAGGAACGGAAAAGTCCTGTTGTGAAACGCTCGGCTATACGAGGGACGTCTCACATAAAACTGCTACCACACATTGCATTCTGGGGGATTTGCAGACGTGGTGAGCTGCTGAGTAGAGAGAGAGAAGCTCTCCGTTAGAAAAGGTGCCGCGTAAGCAGCATTTAGCACCGAGCACCCGACACGGCCGGCTGCTTTTGGGCAGAAACTGATTATCGATTACAGATTAGAAAGTTTCTCACCTGCTGGATCTCGGTCGTTCTAAACTTTCTCACATGCAGTTTTGATTTTACAGGAGCAAACAAGTTACTTTCAACGCCTGCATACTTCTCGATGTGCACTCCTCGTTCAACGTTGCACATTTCTCGTTTTCTCTCACACCCCTTGTTTGGTCTCATACACACCTAGTTTGGTTTCATACACACCTAGTTTGGTCTCATACACCCTTCGTTTGGTCTCACACACCCCTCGTTTGGTCTCTTGGTCTCATACCCCCCTCATTTGGTCTCACACACCTCTCGTTTGGTCTCTTGGTCTCATTCACCCCTAGTTTGGTCTCATTCACCCCTGATTTGGTCTCACACACCCCTCATTTGGTCTCACACACCTCTCGTTTGGTCTCATACACCCCTCGTTTGGTCTCATTCCCCCCTCATTTTGTCTCTTGGTCTCACACACCCCTCGTTTGGTATCACACAACCCTCGTTTGGTCTCATACACCCCTCACTTGGTCTCATACACCCCTCATTTGGTCTCATTCACCTCTCGTTTGGTCCCATACACCTCTCGTTTGGTCTCATACACAGCTAGTTTGGTCTCATACACCCCTCATTTGGTCTCATACACCCCTCTTTTTGGTCTCATACACCCCTCTTTTTGGTCTCATACACCCCTCGTTTGGTCTCATACACCCCTAGTTTGGTGTCATACACCCTTCATTTGGTCTCTTGGTCTCACACCCCTCGTTTTCTCATACACCCTTCGTTTGGTCTCATACACAGCTAGTTTGGTCTCATACACCCCTAGTTTGGTCTCATACACCCCTAGTTTGGTCCCATACACCCCTCATTTGGTCTCATACACCCCTCATTTGGTCTCATACACCCCTAGTTTGGTCTCATACACCCCTAGTTTGGTCTCATACACCCCTCATTTGATCTCATACACCCCTAGTTTGGTCCCATACACCCCTCATTTGGTCTCATACACCCCTCATTTGGTCTCATACACCCCTAGTTTGGTCTCATACACCCCTAGTTTGGTCTCATACACCCCTCATTTGATCTCATACACCCCTAGTTTGGTCTCATACACCCCTAGTTTGGTCTCATACACCCCTAGTTTGGTCTCATACACCCCTCATTTGATCTCATACACCCCTAGTTTGGTCTCATACACCCCTAGTTTGGTCTCATACACCCCTCGTTTGGTTTCTTGGTCTCATACACCCCTCGTTTGGTCTCATACACACCTAGTTTGGTCTCACACCCCTAGTTGGGTCTCACACCCCTAGTTTGGTCTCATACACCCCTCGTTTGGTCTCTTGGTCTCATACACCCCTAGTTTGGTCTCATACACCCCTCGTTTGGTTTCTTGGTCTCATACACCCCTCGTTTGGTCTCATACACACCTAGTTTGGTCTCACACCCCTAGTTGGGTCTCACACCCCTAGTTTGGTCTCATACACCCCTCGTTTGGTCTCTTGGTCTCATACACCCCTCGTTTGGTCTCATACACGCCTAGTTTGGTCTCTTGGTCTCATACACCCCTCATTTTCACTCATACACCCTTCGTTTGGTCTCATACAGACCTAGTTTGGTCTCACACCCCTAGTTTGGTCTTTTTATCACTTCAAAGCTTCATATTCCTCAGTGATCGAAAGTCTAGGTCAAATAAATGTCCCTGGAGATGACAGAACAAACATTCCTCAGACTAAATGAAGACAGAAAGAGAGTGAAACACGTACCAGCTATCTTGGTGGTGATCCGCGTGGTGACGGGCGGGCCGAAGCCCTTGCTGGTGGAGGCTTTGAGGGTGAAGAAGTAGGTGGTTCCTGGGTAGAGGCCCACGAACAGGTGGTGGGTCTCGTTCCTCAGCTTGAACACCCGTCCTCTCTGGGTGGTGACGTCAGCGCTGGTGTCCAGCGAGCTCAGGGCTTTGTAGGTGATCTGGAGAAACACAGGAGGAGTGAAGTTAAAGACCCTGCACGAGTCTGGAGTAAGGACGCTTTATTCATCAATGCTTTTGTACAGTTTAGTATTTAAGATTGATTTTAAATCAGTAAAAACATATTTTGTTGTATTTTCAGTTGCATTATAGCAAATATTTACAGCATATAGAGTTTACAGATGACCAGTTTGAAAAGGATGTTAAGTAGTTAAAGGCAAGGGAAGTTTGTTTGTAAAGCACAATTCAACACAATTTAACAGTAAGTAACACATAAAATGAAATAAAATTATAAGAAAGAGGTAAAATAATAAAAAGCACAAGTTGTTAAAGAGTACAGAAGGTACATCTCATTCTTAAAATGGCAAGAATTACGTTTCTATACGGTCAAAACGTACAAAGACCGGGTCAAATACAGAATTACAAAGTAATCTGTGCCGATTCGTGCGGTGGATTAAACCAATTTGACAATTCTACGTCACAATGCCTGCATTCAGGGCTTATCCATCACTAATGTAACTGCACGGTTTTCAAAAATCATTAGTATTTAATTTAAGAGTACGCTTAAATAACAAAAAAAATTAGAGCTGCAAGCAGCGATGAACGGGCCCTCGCGCGTGCAATTTTCACCAATAAAGGTCAAGGACTCAGAACTAAGTCCGATGACACCACCCATGACTCTTTATGGGTTTCGACAATGGCGCAAAGAGACTTTTAATGCAAACAATTAAATATCAAATTTTTCGCCAGGCCTAGCTTGCGTGCAAAGTTTGGTGACTTTTGGGGCACGTTTAGGGGGAAAAAAGGCCCTCATTTCGTCGGAAGAAAAACGAGAAAAAAAAAGAAAATTCCTACAGATACAATAGGGCCTTCGCACTGCACAGTAAGTGCTCAGGCCCTAATGAAATAAAATGATAAGAAAAGAGGTAAAATAATAAAAAGCACAAGTTGTTAAAAAGTAAGTGCAGTAGAATACAGCAGGTAAGTATTTAATTTAGGACTATGCTTCAGTAAACATGTTTTTATCCTGATTTAAAGGAGCTGACAGTTGGAGCAGACCTCAGGTCTACAGGAAGTTCAGTTAAAACAACATGAGATGACAGAACAGTACTTTATTCTCTAAAATATAAAGAACTAAAAGTAAAATGGCTTGTTTTTTGGGGGGTGGGGCTGTCCAAACAAACAGCACTCTGCATTTTAACGCTCAATCACCTCCAACCGTCCCATCCACACAAATGCAATAACTCAAACATGAGTTGAAAAAATTGACTTTTGAATCTGTGAGTGATCAATTGTGGACCTGGAGGGACATTTACAGAAGTCTATGTGCCTCAGCGTGAACTCACCACCGGGACCGCAGTCAATTGAACGAATTGACGAGAGCCACCGGAGCGGCAAAAGCACTTAAATAGTTGCTCTGTAAAACATAACTGTCAATGCATGTTGCGATGTTGCTACTGGCACCTTTCCAGGCTGCAAAAGCATCGGAGAGTGGCCACACGGACACACGGCCAAACACTGGAGGACAGCCGTCATCGTGGATGACAGTCAATACAAAAGAATATTGACTGGTGGGGAAAAGCACGTTAAGAGCATTTCCACCACAAACACATGGCAGCACTTTGTGGAAACACTTAAGGCTCCAAAAAACAGACACGTGCACAGTTTATCTGTGGCTTCAAAGCAATGAACATGAACAACACATATACTGAATGTGGAAGCAAGTGGAAACCAGTGAAACTGGTGTTAAAGGAGGGGAAACAATCAGCACAATAAAGTCTCCATTTTACATATCCTTAACTTTGTTTTATACGAGACAGAAGACCCGTCCTGTGGTCATGGATGAGACCGACAACCGGTACTGGAGTTGAGGGAGATGAGGGGGTACGGCATCCCCCCCTGAAATAAAAATGGTCCAAATCATCCCCCCTGTAAAACTGCCATCCCCCTTTCCATCCCTTATGTCTTATATAAGATTATTCAAAAGTTATGGCAGAAAATAGGAACTATCAAATATGGACCAATCAGGTGAAGGGGGGGCGCGCTTTTTGGCATCTATCGTCGCCATGGTAACGCTTTTGACTGAGAAAAGTAATGTGCATTGTCGCAGGATGGATATGCACATTTTGATGTATAACACACCTGGGTGCACGTTACGGTTCGGGCCGTATTAACGGCCGAAGAAATGGCATAAATTTCGCCGAAAGTACCCGATTAATTCAAAATGGCCGACTTCCTGTTTGGTTTCGGCCATGGCTCCAAGAGACTTTTCTTTAAAGTTTTCTTCTGTATGGACTAATCAGATGAAGGGTGGGCTCGCTTTTTGGCGTCTATCATCGCCACGGTAACGCTTTTGACTGAGAAAAGTAATACGGGGCTTGAGGCACAAAAGTTTTCTAGGGGGCGCTGTTGAGCCGATATAGAAGTTTTAAAAGCCGTGTTTTCACCTTAGCCGGGCCAAACTGAAGCTCTTGAGATGGAGCTGTTAGTGCCAGTTAATTCGTCCTAATCCAGCATGTATACCAACCCGCGCTTAGCCGAGCTAATGTTTACTTGGATTTCTGGGAAACTCCAGTTTAATCCTGAACTAGATTGTTGCCAATAGCTGGATTTAGATGTGCAGGTAACCTCACGGAGTGTCAGAGATCTGATGTCTCTAGCAGATTTAGAGAAGCTCATAGATTCATAGCTCATAAAGGTCAAAGCAGAAGCGCTGGGGTGACCGAGCCTTTTCAGTTGCCGGCCCCAGGCTCTGGAATAAGCTCCCCTATGAGTTACGCACCATCTCTGACCTTGGCCTTTTTAAATCTAAAATTAAAACTTATTTATTCAGGGTGGCTTTTAATACCCAGTAGTGTGGCGACACTCTTTATACTTGATGTTCATATGTTTTATTCTTGTTTTATTTTGTTGTATGTTATGTAAAGCACTTTGGTTCACCTTGAGGTCGATGTAAGGTGCTATACAAATAAAGTTTACATTACATTACATTACATAGATGCCTTCAAATCAACTCAACTCAATCTTTATTTATAGAGCAGGTTAAAACAACCAAGGTTGACCAAAGTGCTGCCCAGTTAAAAACAGCCGAATAAAAGGCAGATATTACATCATCGTCTCATCATCTCAAGCAGACTTGACTAGTGTAACACTCTTCTGGAAAACCAGAGTAAACCATGTAGGGTCAGAATAAACGAGTAGAACTCTGAGACGTTCAGAGCTGGTAGAACTGCGAGTTCGGACCAAAGAGGGTGAAAATGCTTGAAGCTACTTTGCTGCAAACAGATGGAATAAACTCCTTAACTCTAAAACTTTAACTGAAAACTTTGTTTAGTCTAATCGTACAGCAATGTTTTTATCTCTCTATTCTAAGCGGCGTTTTATTCGTTTTCCCGTCCTAATATATTTGTCTGTGATTTTATCAGCTATTTTATTTGCATTCTTATGGACTATTTTCATCTTTCTCTCATGTCGACGTCTTTGCAAAGCACTTTTGTGTATGAAATGTGCGATACAAATGAAATTGCCTTGCTTGCCTCCCTGACCCTTTTCTTCCGGCTGCCACTTCCCTCGCCCGCCGTCTGGTGCATCGTGATGAGGATGGACGCGTTTTTATTAACCTTGGCCTGGCCGATTGTTTCGTGCAGCGGCGCCTTCTGGTGCAGGGAATAGTCCTGAATACTCGTGTGTTTGTGTGTGTGGGTCCGTGGGGATGTGAGGCATCACTGTGTCGTGTATATTACTACACGAATGCAGTCTTACAGTCTTTGGTTTAATTCACCGTACAAATTGTTACAGATTACTTTTGTAATACTGTATTTGACCCGGTCACCGTATAGAATGATGAAGAATGAGATGTACCTGCTATACTATACTGCCCTTACTGTTTAACAACTTGTGTTTTTCTTATTTTAGCTCTTTTCTTGTCATTAGGGCCTTCGCACTTACAGTGCGAAGGCCCTAATGTATCTGTGGGAAATGTTTTTATTTTCCTTCTTCCGACGAAATGAGAGCCTTTTTTCCCCCTAAACGTGCCCCAAAAGTCACCAAATTTTGCACCCAAGCCAGGCCTGGCGAAAAAATGTGATATTTAATAGTTTGCATTAATGGGCGTGGTCTAATGGCTCAACAGCGCCCCCCGGAAAACTTTGTGCCTCAAGCCCCACAGTACGGTTAGACGTACATGCACGAAAATCGCTACACACCTGTATCATGTCGCAACTTAAAGAAAAGTCTCTTGGCGCCATGGCCGAAACCAAACCGGAAGTCGGCCATTTTGAACATTTTGAATTAATCGCGTAATTTTGGCACAATTTCTGCCATTTCTTTCGGCTGTTAATGCGGCCCGAACCGTAACGTGCACACAGGTGTGTTATACATCAAAATGTGCGTCTCCATCCTGCGACGACGCGCATTACTTTTCTCTTTCAAAAGCGTTACCGTGGCGACGCTAGACGCCAAAAAGCGCGTCCCCAAAATTACACAATTGATTCAAAATGGCCGACTTCCTGTTCGGTTTCGTGCATGTACGTCAAACCGTATTGTGGGGCTTGAGGCACAAAGTTTTCTAGGGGGCGCTGTTGAGCCTTTAGGCCACGCCCATTAATGCAAAACATTAAATATCAAATTTTTCACCAGGCCTGGCTTGGTGCAAAATTTGGTCACTTTTGGGGCACGTTTAGGGGGAAAAAGACCCTCATTTCGTCAGAAGAAGAAAAAAGTTCACGTATCGTGCTTGGTGTTTTATTCCAGGCGTGAGGCCGGGGAATTAAAACCTGAGGGGTCTCCGGGTTTCACTCCCGAGCGACGAGGGGAGAATGTTCCTTAACTTGTTGACACTGTTAACCTGAAAGTTAAATGAAAACTTAAATGACCCAGCACTGATTGGTTAGGGTAAGAAAAAGGTCCTTTTAGAGAGCGTTTACTGCCGCCTTAATGAACATGCTGCTTTACAGCGTGATAAAGGGTCGGGGGGGGGGGGTGATGGGATGATCCGACACGGATAATGAAACCCGGCGCAGGACGGATCCCTCAAACAGAACTGGTTTTACCAACAAGTGAGTTTCTTTCAGATGTTTATACGAGTCAGAGTGAACAAGCGAGGGCCAAGTTCACCGCAATCGTAAATTGTAGGCTATAATAATGATAAAATGTGCATTGTGTGGCCAGTGTAGGCTAATTCTTACTTCGCATCGGGGCTGTGAGCCAACGCTGATTGGCTGGAACAGTTACAGCCAATTTGCCGACTCGGCAAGTTTGCTGCCATGAAGGAGACGAGCGCTAAACTTTAAAAGAGGACTAAGCATGTACAAAGTTTTGAATGTTACCCTGTTTTCCACGTTACCTGGATTATTTTGTTCTGGCCAAGGGTTATGGAAGAGTCAACTACCATTGCTGAGTCAGTGTAACCTTCATAAACAATTTCTCTACACCGCGTGTCTGCGTATGTGTCTGTGTGTGTTATGTTTGTGTATTGGTTTTATGTAAAGCACTTTGTGCCGCATTCTATGCATGAAAGATGCTCTATAAATAAAGTTTGATTTGATTGATTTGATCAGAATGTTGTGTAGCTTTGACCACCTGCCTATTTGAATGAGCTTTGTGTTGTTGTCAACTAGACTAGAGTTTATTCTCTGTTATAGAGCTCAGAAATGTGTAATTTTAGACCAGTTGTTTGGGTGTTCATGGGTAGGATGATGTTGTTGAACGTTAAAATAACTATCATGAGGGCCCATGGAGAATGCTCCGCCCCCTCTGGACTGAGACCCGCGCTCTGCCACTGCCGGAGGCCGGAGGTCTGAGTGTTTGTGGGTGGGAGCAGCAGGGAGGACCATCGCATCCCTTCATACCCGATGATGTGAGGCCCTCGTCGCTCCATTAACAGACTCCAACCTAACGTGCCGACAACTGGCCGCCTGGCTGTCTGGCCGCCCTCCGGCCGCCTGGCCGCCCTCCGGCCGCCTGGCCGTCCGGCCGCCTGGCCGCCCGGCCGCCCTCCGGCCTGCAGGCGGGAGGCTGATGTGTGAATGAAACCGTTAGCAGGGAATGTGAGGGAGACGATTACGGACCCAGTCACCGCGAACCCACCAGGACCAGGAGCAGATGCAAGAAAAGACAGCAAATGGACTAGAAAGCCTAGAAAGGCTTTGTAATTAATGAATCGCAATTAATCGCATATCAATATATAATGTAGCAGTTCATAAGTTGGATCAGCCGATGCTAGGGGGGCGGACTGGAAGTTAAACTACCAGAAGAAAAACTAACTTAGCCGCTACAACGTTGAAAAGATCACCATGTTGATGTTTCCTGTTTCCATCTGTTCTTTTAATTATTTTTATTTATTAAATAAATGTTCTCTGCTCTTGACCAGCGTTTACTGCTGCTGCATCTTGAAACTTTGTTTGGAAAACCAGCCCAGTGGAATATAAGATCATGGAGACAGACGGGGAGGGAACAAGCAGCCATTTGGATAAATTTGGATAAAAGCACACAACTGTGCTTTTATCCAGGTTTCCACTCGGTAGTTTTTTTAAAACTAAAGTTTCCGCCCACCGAACCAGCAACGACCTCCCAGCGGTTTAGTTTCCATTGTTGTTTCTCGTGTTGAGTTCTGTGCATCAGTATTACGGGGAACTTACGGTGGCCGAGACCCGCTATTGCTGAAAATAAAAGTAACGCTGCAAACAGAAACAAACGCCGCTGCAAATAAAAGAAATGCTGAAAATATAAATAAACCCCGTTGCAAATAAAATAAAAAACGACGCAAATAAAAAAGCCACAATGGAAGTGAATTACCGGGGACTATTTTTGCCGATGCACCGGTGTTTTTATGCGAGAGGTGTTGTTCTTTTTGTTGTTTTCATCATTAATAATAATGCCAAGAATAATCTAAAGCCTGTGTAACAATAGTTATTTGTATGAATGTGAAGTTGAAGCGTGTGTGGTGGTCAGGGACTTCTACTCTCACGTAAAAAACACCGGTGCATCGGCAAAAATAGTCCCTGGTAATTCACTTCTGTTGTGGCTTTTTTATTTGCGTCTTTTTATTTGCAGCGTTTATTTTATTTTCAGCAATGGCGGGTCTCGGCCACCGTAGGAACCGGGAACTCGTGCAACGAGAAACGTTCCGCACTGTTTGGAGTGCAAAAGTAAATTGCGATTAAATGCGTTATTTTTTTTTGTCGCATTATTTTTCTGTAGTTAATTAATCGTAATTAACACGATAAAGTCCCAGCCCTAATATACATATACATACATATATATATATATATATATATATATATATATATATATATATATATATATATATATATATATATATATATATATATATATATATATATATATATATATACACAGTATATATCAACGGTATATGTATCTAGATCTGAGAACTTCTGCAGTCTCAGTTCTGACGTAAACCTGAGATCAAACAAGAACAAAACAGAATAAACTTCAGGAATCAGAGCTTTGCTTCTCAAACTCCTTCCCCCCCCTGAAACCCCCCCCCCTGAAACCTCTCCCGCCCTCGCCGGCTGAATAAAACATGTCAAATCAATAGCTATTTATACAGGCAGGAACAATAAAATATCATCTATTTCATCTATGCTGCAGTTTTGGTTTTGCACATCAATAGTCGTTATTTCATAAAGCCTGAATGGCTCCGTATATTTCCACGGCTTTACCGCCTCCTTTATTTCCCACCTTTGCTTTTTACCTCCTCACTTTTTCATCCGTTCTGCAGGTTTGGCCGACGGACCGTCTCCATGTTTTATTCCTCTTTTAATGCAATTTTCTCTTTCCGAGTATTTCATTCTGCTCTTTTGGATTCTCCCCCTCTTTCTTTCTCTCTCTCTCTCCAGTGTTTTTGTTGGTTTCTTCACCTTTGTCCCCTTCACTCCCTTTCTTCCTCTCTACAGTCGATGGACTTGGAATCGGTGGAGCCGTAAAGCTCAGGTTGTTTTATTAGCCAATGAAAAAGGCCGGCGCTACCGAGACGGTGCATCCTGGGTAATAGAGTGACTGAATTAGTGGGTAAAAAAGAGAGGAAGAAAGAAAGAAAGAAGGAAAGAAAGAATAGGATATAGAGTAGAAAGGGATGGTGAGGGATAAGAGAAAGACTAAAAATATGCAAAGAAACGCGTCACGGTTAAGAAGCTTTAACTGTCGTTTATTAATCAATCTGTAACTAATATTTAACCTTTGTGCTGCAGGTCAAGGGAGGAGGAAGGAAGGAAGGAAGGAAGGAAGGAAGGAAGGAAGGAAGGAAGGAAGGAAGGAAGGAAGGAAGGAAGGAAAAAAATAAGGAAGGAAGGGAGAAAAGAAGGAAGGAAGGGAGAAAAGAAGGAAGGAAGGAAGGAAGGAAGGAAGGAAGGAAGGAAGGAAGGAAAGAAGGAAGGAAGGAAGGAAGAAAAAAAAGAAGTAAGGAAGGAAAGAAGGGAGAAAAGAAGGAAGGAAAGAAGGGATGAAAGAAGGAAGGAAGGAAAGAAGGAAGGAAGGAAGGAAGGAAGGAAGGAAGGAAGGAAGGAAGGAAGGAAGGAAGGAAGGAAGGAAGGAAGGAAGGAAGGAAGGAAGGAAGGAAGGAAAGAAGGAAGGGATGGAAAAAAGAAGGAAGGAAGGGAGAAAAGAAGGAATGAAGGAAGGAAGGAAGGAAGGAAGGAAGGAAGGAAGGAAGGAAGGAAGGAAGGAAGGAAGGAAGGGAGGAAAGAAGGAAGGAAGGAAATAAGGAAGGAAGGAAGGAAAGAAGGAAAGAAGGAAGGAAGGAAGAAAAAAAAGAAGTAAGGAAGGAAAGAAGGGAAAAAAGAAGAAAGGAAATAAGGAAGGAAAGAAGGAAGGAAAGAAGGAAAGAAGGGAAAAAATGAAGGAAGGAAAGGAAAAAAACAAGGAAAGAATGTACAAGGGGAGGAAAGAAGGAAGGAAGTGAGAAAAGAAAGAAGGAAGGAAGGAAAGGAGAAAAGAGGAAGGGAGAAGGAAGGAGAGAGTAGGAGTAAAGAAGGAACAGGAGAATTAGGTCATTTTGACCCAAAGACAGTAAAGGGTTAAGAAGCTTTAACTGTCGTTTATTAATCAATCTGTAACTAATATTTTAGGACGATTGTTTTAATAATGGATCAAAACAAAACAACAGATCTCTTGAATGAGTTTGGAACTTCCTACGTGTCGTTCCTCCCGTCTCCGTCCCGTCTCCGTCTCGTCTCCGTCACGTTGGGTTTAATCAAACGTCCTCTGAGGCGTTTGTTGTTTCTCTCTTTTATTTCTCTTTCACGTCGTTTACAACCTGCTTACTTTCACAAATGTAGGAGCCGCCCCGATTCCCAAACCGATCCCCCCTGAAGATTAAGATGATTTATATTGCTGTAGCATTCTGTCATTCCGCACGGCCGTATAAAAATCAATGCGGCTGGCAGCTCTGAAAGGTGAAGCCGGCGCCCGCGTGCCTTCGAGCATCGCAATATCACTCAGGGTTGCTTCATGCCTCCAGAACATCTCCAATAGAAAAAGATTCATAACTTTCTGACTGGTGAAAAACTCAAGTCGATACCATTTCCCCCAAAGTCCTCCGGTCCAGATTCTTCTCCCCCTTCATTAACATTTCCACACCGACTCTGATCAATCCGCCGTTATTGGTATTGGTGCACCGCAGGCTTCTAGCGCCGTCTTAAAGTCGCTTTAATTAAACCTCTAATAAGAAATAAGGTGCACGTCAACAGGAGACACTGGATCTGTCTGGAGAGTTTTAGTCAGGATGAAGGAAATACAACGGAAATACGGAGTCCACTCACCATCGACACCGGCGTCCCACAAGGACGTGCATCGAGCCCTTTCTTCTTTTTTTTTCTTTTTTCGCTTCTTTTTTTTCTTTTTTTCTCTTTTTCTTCCTTTTTCCTTTCCTTTTTAATCTCGACATTTTGACTTTTTTCATGAAATTTGGACTTTCTTCTCAACATTTCGACTTTTTACTCGACATTTCGACTTTTTTCTCGACATTTCAAATTTTTTCTCAACATTTCGACTTTTTTCTCAACATTTCGACTTTTTTCTCAAAATTTTTACTTTTTTCTTGACATTTCAACTTTCTTCTCAACATTTCGACTTTTTTCTTGACAATTCAACTTTTTTCTCAATATTTCCACTTTTTACTCGACATTTCGACTTTTTTCTCGACATTTCAAATTTTTTCTCAACATTTCGACTTTTTTCTCAACATTTCGACTTTTTTCTCAAAATTTTTACTTTTTTCTTGACATTTCAACTTTCTTCTCAACATTTCGACTTTTTTCTTGACAATTCAACTTTTTTCTCAATATTTCCACTTTTTACTCAACATTTCGACTTTTTTCTCAAGATTGTACTTAAACATTAATCGGGACATTTTGACTTTTTTCTCGACAGTTCGACTTTTTTTCTGATCAATCCGCCGTTATTGGCAAGGTGGTGCACCGCAGGCTTTTAGCGCCGTCTTAAAGTCGCTTTAATTAAACCTCTAATAAGAAATAAGGTGCACGTCAACAGGAGACGCTGGATCTGTTTGGAGAGTTTTAGTCAGGCTGAAGGAAATACAACGGAAACAGCAGAGTTCACTCAGCATCAACACTGGCGTCCCACAAGGACGTGTATCGAGCCCTTTCTTCTTTTTTTTTCTTTTTTCGCTTCTTTTTTTTTCTTTTTTTCTTCTTTTTTTCTCTTTTTTCTTCCTTTTTCCTTTCCTTTTTAATCTCGACATTTCAACTTTTTTCTCAACATTTCGACTTTTTACTCGACATTACTTTTTTCTCAACATTTCGACTTTTTTCTCAAAATTATGACTTTTTTCTTGACATTTCAACTTTCTTCTCAACATTTCGACTTTTTACTCGACATTTCGAATTTTTTCTCAAGATTGTACTTAAACATTAATCGTGACATTTTGACTTTTTTCTCAACATTTCGACTTTTTTCAAACACAATTTAAGAAAAGTCACCAAGAAATCCAGAACTGGTTGACAGGTTCCAGCCCAAACGTGATGTAATGAAAAACCAGCCCAAATCAAACATTCTCTATGTTAAAAACATAAATACTAACAGGTGCAATTTATGCCATTTCTTCTGCAGTTAATGCGGCCCGAACCGTAACGTGCACCCAGGTGTGTTATACATCAAAATGTGCGTCTCCATCCTGCGACTACGCGCATTACTTTTCTCAGTCAAAAGCGTTACCGTGGCAACGCTAGACGCCAAAAAGCATGCCCCCCTTCATCTGATTGGTCCATATTTGATAGTTCCTATTTTCTGCCATAACTTTTGAATGGTTTGACATAAAGAGTCATGGGTGGTGTAGCAAAAACATTGATTTTGTTGTTCTGTTTTTGTACTGTTTTGTTTGTCTGATTGTAAAATAATAATAAAAAAAGCACTACTTGTGATCCCCGTTTGTTTTGGGCCTGACGGGCGGCGGCTACAGAGACGACGGAGGCCCTGATTGGCCGCGAGGCAGGAAGTTGCAGGTTTGATGGCTCAAAGGGCCCAGAATAATCCTGTGTTTGTGCCGGAGGCTTGTTGAGTGGAGGTAGATGGATTATCTGCTCTGATTATTACCCCGTCGGGGGGTGGGGGGCTCTCCCGCCCGTGTAATCCTCTTCTCTTTAGCTACTGACGAGCAGATTAGAGCCATCTGGCTCCAGTGAGCTCCGGCGTATTCACCGAGCCGCTCCGCCGCTGCTGCTCATTTATATCCCCCATCGTTCTAACTGATGCACATTTTTATACGTCAATGCCAAATCAGGAGAATATGAGACAATGTGGAGGTTTTTGTCATCAGGTTGATTTTCTACATTTATATAACACCCCAATTTTTGTATTTCCACCCTGAACCAGATTCTAAAAACAGCTGGGATGGAAACATTCCTGTCTTCTCTATGAATCTTTTCTCATTCTTGTGTCCGTGATGATAATAACCCAGGAAGAAAGATGTGATCTGTATTCTCTTAATGAAAGAAAAGGCCGTCGTGAGCGCGGCGTGTTCCTCGGGGTCCGGAGCTGCCCGGTATCTCAGAGCCTTTTGTCTCGTTGATTACAGTCTGGACGCACCTTGTTGGGTCTGGACTCGAGCACACGGTGCCCTTTTTATTAGTTTTAGTTACGTTCATTCTCCTTTTAGTCGTGTTAAGTTTCAGTCGACTAAAAGTCTGAGATTTTTACGCTTATTTTATTTATTTTTTAAAGGTTTTTTTGGGCTCTAGTGGCCCTTTATTGAGATGCAGACTGGAAAGGGGTAGAGAGAGAGAACAGGGAAGACACGCAGCAAAGGTGGGCTGGATTCGAACCCGCGACCGCTGCAGGAGGACTGTAGCCTCAGTATATGGCCCGCTGCTTAACCCACTGCGCCACCGAGCGGCCCGATTTTTTACGCTTATTTTAGTCAGAATTGTACATTTTAGTCTAGTTTTAGTCAAAGATTGTATTTAGCCAAACCTATTTTACAATTCAAACAAGGTTATCTTATTATTAGGGCCCGAGCACTTACAGTGCGAAGGCCCTATTTTACCTGTAGGAGTTGTTCTCGTTTTTCTCGTTTTGAGGAAATGAGGGTCTTTTTTCCCCCTAAACGTGCCCCAAAAGTCACCAAATTTTGCACCAAGCCAGGCCTGGTGATAAATTTGATATTTAATGGTTTGCATTAATGGGCGTGGCCTAACGGCTCAAAAACCCCCTAGAAAACTTTGTGTCCCGACGATACGGTTTGACGTACATGCAAGAAAATACACCTGTATCATGTCACAACTTAAAGAAAAGTCTCTTGGCGCCATGGCCGAAACCCAACAGGAAGTCGGCCATTTTGAATTAATCATGTAATTTTGGCACAATTTATTTGCACCCAGGTATGTCATACATCAAAATGTGCGTCTCCATCCTGCGACTACGCGCATTACTTTTCTCTTTCAAAAGCGTTACCGTGGCGACGATAGACGCCAAAAAGTGCGCCCCCCATTCATCTGATTGGTCCATATTTGATAGTTCCTACTTTATGCTACAGTATAACTTTTGAATGGTTTGACATAAAGACTCGTGGGTGGTGTCATCGGACTCGGAATTGAGTCCTTGAACATAATTGGTGCAAATTAGCCCCGTCCCTTCTTCTGGTCGATATTTGATAGTCCCTATTCTCTGCCATAAATTTTTTATGGTTTGACATAGAGAGTCGTGGGTGGTGTCATCGGACTTGGTATTGAGTACTTGACCTTCATTGGCCTGAATTAGTTATGATGATAAGTTGAGCTTTATGTGAACAGCAAAGGCACTTTTTATAGTATTATTGGCCTAGTAATGTGGGGGGAACCCGGGAGGGTGTGGGGGGTCTCGTCTCGTTTTCCTCAGGTCATAAAGGTTCGTTGACGACGATATTTACTCATAATTTTCGTTGACGAAAGAAACTTTAGTTGCGGCGAAGGCTTCTTCTTTTGATGCATGACATCATTTCCTGTGAAGGAAATTGGCTATTGGCGATGTTTCATGATAGCAAAACGCCAAAGTGTGCACGGAAATTCCTCATCCTGTGCACAGTAGAGGAAGGATGATGCAAACCCCATCTCTCATAAAGGAAAACTGTTTTAGGATCTTCCTAAAATGTCACACGGTCCATTATTTTACTGATTCAGGGTCATCTTTACACAACAAGACGATTCCCATCGGAGCCATCAGAGTTTTCGGCCGATGAGGAGGACGAGGATTTGACCAACCCGAGTCCTCGTCTCCCGGCTGGTGATGCTGTCGTGGAGGATAGTTGGACCGCAGCAGACGCTGATAAATATTTCAGCTTCCCAAAGGAAAGGCAGCCCCAGGAAAACGGGCGCGGTTGTAAACGATACAGTCGGATCGTCCTGCAGGCGGCGCGGCCCAGAGAACCGGGGCAGCAGCTCAAGGACTCAAGGACTAAATATAGTCCCTTATTGGCAAACGTGACAAACGATACGCAGGACGATGAGAGAGGGCAAGTGAGGACAGGAGAAAGTTTGCTTGAATGATGTGACGTTACACTCTTTTAGTGGCTCTGGATCTGTTGATTCAGTTATTTCTAGATTCAGGTGCTTTTTACGAGTAGTTTACGAGTATTTGGAAAAAAGCTGGGTTTTATCCTGAGTTGAACTGATGGAAGTCAGGAAGTCACCTTGGTCGTCCGATTTCAAGGTCTTCGGGGACCAACTGCCTCCCATCATCGCACAGATATTTATTTATTATTAGGGTCCGAGCACTTACAGTGTGAAGGTCCTATTGTATCTGTAGGAATTTTTATTCTTTCTTTATTCTTTTCCTTCTTCTGACGTAATGAGGGCCTTTTTTCCCCCTAAACGTGCCCCAAAAGTCACCAAACTTTGCACCAAGCCAGGCCTGGCGAAAAAATTTATATTTAATGGTTTGCATTAATGGGCGTGGCCTAACGGCTCAACAGCGCCCCCTAGAAAACTTTGTGCCTCAAGCCCCACAATACGGTTTGACGTACATGCACGAAAATCGGTACACACCTGTATCAGTACACACCTTAAAGAAAAGTCTCTTGGCGCCATGGCCGAAACCGAACAGGAAGTCGGCCATTTTGAATTAATCATGTAATTTTGGCGCAATTTATGCCATTCCTTTGGCAGTTAATACGGCCCGAACCGTAACGTGCACCCAGGTGTGTTATACATCAAAATATGCGTCTCCATCCTGTGACAACGCACATTACTTTTCTCTTTCAAAAGTGTTACTGTGGCAACGCTAGACGCCAAAAAGCGCTCCCACCCTTCATTTGATTGGTCCATATGTGATAGTTCCTACTTTCTGCCATAACTTTTGAATGGTTTGACATAGCCTGAAGAATCTACATCAAGTCATACAAGCTTCCACTGCAGCCTGAACGTGCACCAGGGTGGAGGACGTTCATCACTGCTTGCAGCTTTAATTTATGTTTTTATCTTTTATATGGGTGTTGGTTCATGGGGTGTTTTTATTTCTCCTTTCTTGGTTCTTGTATATGACAGTGAGTGAGATGGAGATTATAATTCCTTTCGGAGGTTTCCCTCGGGGAAATGAAAAAGTCTTTTGAATCTCAATCTGAATCTCCAACAGATTCCTTGAGCTGTGTGGAGTTTCCAAGGCAACGCTATCGTCCCGTAGAAACCTTCCATCCCAGTCTGGTAACCAGGACGAGGGCGACCGGTGGGATTAAAGATGTCCCAAAAAACCCTGGACACCCTGGACACCAACTCCACCACGTTACCATTAGGCCTGTGTTGAAAAGATCGATTTTCTGATTCTAAATCGATTCTCATATTAATTCCTAAAAATCGATTTGTATGTCTAAAGATCAATTTTTTTTTTCATCATTACATTACAACTTTTGGTATTTTTTTGTTTATGCCCAAAAAAGGAATATTTTGTTGGACATGAGAATAACTGGTGCCATGTTTTTGCCTTTAAATATGTTTAAACGCATGAAAACATTAAAGTTTTCAGTTATAATTGCATAAATTGTCTATATTTATTTGGTTTATACAGTATACCGTCTTGGGGTTACATTTGCATAAAATGCTAAAAACCAAATTCTCATAAATGAGAGAACTATTTAAATACTAACCCAAATCAATATTGGGTCGAATCAAATCTTGATAATCGATTCAGAATCTTAAGAATCAGAATCGAATCAATTCTTGACATTTGAATGGATCCGCCATGGCAACACATATGTTCACATGGCTCATGCACAGCCGTCGTCTCATCCCAGGATGCAGCTCGTTGCTTTTTTCTGTATGTTACTGGTTCAGGTTTAATGCGTGTAGAAATCATCTGTTTATAATGTGCAGTTGTTATAATTTAACAGTATTTTGTGATGCCAACAGCTGAAAACAAATTCCTTCCGTGTTTGTGGACTCGGTTCCGTCACCGCTTTCAGTCAAACAGCCGGCTGAACGTCAGGGACTGGTTTTAGAGCAAAGACTTTGCTTTGGATTTAATCCAAATGCAAATAAGAGAGTTTTGCATTAGCAGGACGCAGCGACAATCTTTAATCTGAAAAAAAACCCACACATTTGTTCTCCCATTTCCTAATTTCATCAATGGCAGAAAAAAAGCTGCACACAGACGCCCATTTATCCTCCTACGACGCATCTAAGAACGCATTTTGAAAGTATAATTAAAATCCACATCCAGATGAAGCTCCAAACTTCCCAGTTTTTCTCCGACTGAAACAAAAACCAGGGAAAAGAAAACGTTTCATATCAAGTGACTTCAGTTTTCATCAAATTAAACGCAGAAACACTTGTGAGGTGGTATTTTTATATTCTGCTTTTCCATGTCGGTTAATAAACAGTCCAACGTGAGATCATACTCATGCACGTGCGCTCCTCGTGAAAAAATAAATCAATTTCCTTCTGCAGAAACTGGTGATAAGAGAGGAGGGGGGACTTTACTAAGAGAGGAGGGGGAACTTTACTAAGTGTCTGCCGGTGCTACAGAAATCAGCCGCTCGGAAAAAGAGCGGCCGCCGAAATAAATGCCAGACGGGCTGCCAGTATTGATTTGTGTGATTGATTAAAGACTCTGCTTGAGGAGAGAGGAATTGGCGAGTAAAGTTATTCACACACAAGATGGGGCAGAAACAACTACTTACTGTAGCGGCAGCTTTGCCGCGGCGCCGGGGCCGATTAAACGCTGGGAAAGTCTGTCAGCAGAAAAAGTCTGGCGTTTCTCAAGTTCCAGGGAAGTTTACTACAACATGTAGATTAACGAGGGGTGTAACGATACACTAATCTCACCATACGGTACAATACACGATATTGAGGTCACGATAACGATACGATACGATATTATAGCAGTATTTTTTAACAACCTTGAATGAGGAACATATGACTGGAAAAAAATTTTCTTTTATTTGAAAGACACAAAATACAAAACAATGCTGTGCGTTTGCCCTATTGTTCCAGTTTGTAATGCTTTATAACTGTTTAAGTTTTAAAGAGAAAGCCAGGCCAACCATTTTCCACAAACTGAACTAAAAGTAAATGTCAGGTTTGCATTATGATCTTCAGTTTCATACAAGTACAAATGTTTAGACACAAACTGAATAGTTTCTCATGTATGATTTGACTTTTTTCTTTTCCATAAATGGTTATTTTGATAATTCAGGGTTCATTATTGTATAAATATATTCTTTATATTCTGATGTAAATCAGGGACTATAATGACACTAGTCAGTTTATCTGTAGTGATTAGTCTGTTTTAGATTGGGCGGAGTGATACGCCACAGTACGGCACTAGGTGCTGTGTTGATGTTCTAAAATCCTACACTGTTGAGGGACATTAAAGTACACTGGAACTCAGCAGAAGTTGTCCCGTGTTTATTCTACTCACGACCTGAAAAAGGTTTAATTTAATAAGGTAAGGCTTAACTCTACACCGGACTTACATTAGTAAAAGTTCAGAGCTCAAAACCCCCAAGAGTCCCGTGATCGGGACCAAAACGGGACTAGTTTCTTCTGAGTGGAGGAAGATTTTGGTCCGCGGGTCGAGGCGCGGTCGTTACTAGTCAACACAATAGATTAATATTAATAACCCAATATCATGATACAGTTTGTCACCTCCACGACACGTATTGTGACATTTTTGTATCGCAACATTTCGTGGCACGATGCAAAAATGACATTAAACGGTGGGAAAACTGGTGCTGGTCAACCCGGATGGAGGACAATAACATCCCTGGAAATGTCAGTAAAGTGCTGATATAAATGTGATTATGAGGGTTTGGGTGTTTAAACTCTTCCCAAAATCAACATAGTTAAAAATCCTACAACCAAACCAAAACATTCCACTTTTAAAAACCGCTATAGACCCCTCCTGCACCAAGCCACCGTTTATGGTACCAGGGCCGATTATCTCACCGTGTCACCGTCTTCAGAGAAGTTTCTGAGGAGGAATATTTGGACGGACTTTCCAAAGGTTTTTTGCGACTGCAGACCAGAATTTGTTTGGGCAGACATTATCCAACCAGAATAAAATACAAATGTTATCCAACTAGAATGAAGGACAGATATTATCCAACCAGAGAAGCGATGCGTCCTTTTACCCCGTTGGTTTTGGAGCTGCGTTTCATTTCGGTGTAAACCTACCTGAGACGATCAAAGCTAAAGCTTTTTCCACATTGGTGCCACATGTGCGTTCTGTATCTTTGTGTTTTTATCAAAGAGCGACATGTGTCGTCTGCTCTTCCTTCATCAATTATTCTAAACAGCTTTTGTTCAAACATGACTAATACTTATGTGATCACTTCATTAAAGATTCCAGCGGCTGATGTGTGAAGATCCTCGTTAAACTTTCCCTCCAGGATTACTGAAGCAGGCGACCGTCACGACTACATCTGATAAAACCGGCTCTTTCACGGGCAAATTAATTAGAATAAACATGTAAAAAATGAACATTCACACTTGATTCTTATACATTTACAAACACAGAGAGGAAAAGTCAACTGATTAGCGGTAACTTGTGATATCTTCCCACGTATTTTAACTTGTGTATTCTGATTGTCATTAATTTCAGCGCATCCTGACAAACACGAGTAAACTCTTCAGATGTTTTCAGCGGAGTTACATCAGACAAATATCTTTAATCGTGACGACTTTCATGTGCTTAAAGCCTTTAAACAGCAGAGTCACCTGCGTAAATTAGAGCTGAGCAACTGGTGGCGGATAAGAAAACTATTCTGATGATAAAAAAGCTAATTCATCTCCTCAGCACACATGATTAGGACTTCCCAGGAGTAGAAATACAAAAATCTTTCCCTGATCGGGGGTCAGATTGGAGCCAGGATCAGATACGATAGCGGTGGCGTCTGCTGAGCGAGCAGGGGATCATGGGTAATTCTGCAGAGACCGACACAGGGTTTGATAAGGAGAAGGGATTGGCAGGGTGGTGACCTGTGAGAGCCCCAGACCTGTTTTTCAAGGTAATTTTTTCTGTTTCTCTGGATAATATTTTCAGTTTTTCAAGGTAATTTTTTCAGTTTTTCAAGGTAATTTTTTCTGTTTCTCAGATAATTTCTTTCTGTTTTTTTAGGTAATTTTTTCAGTTTTTCCAGGTATTTTTTTCTGTTTTTCAAGGTATTTTTTTGTTTCTCTGGATATTTTTTTCTGTTTCTCTGGATAATTTTTTCAGTTTTTCAAGGTATTTTTTTTCTTTTTCTCGTTATTTTTTTAAATGTTTTTCAAGGTCATTTTTTCTGTTTCTCCGGATATTTTTTTCTGTTTTTCAAGGTAATTTTTTCAGTTTTTCCAGGTATATTTTTCTGCTTTTCAAGGTTATTTTGTCTGTTTTTCGAGGTAATTTTTTGTTTCTCTGGATATTTTTTTCTGTTTCTCTGGATAATTTTTTTCTGTTTTTCAAGGTAATTTTTTCTGTTTTTCAAGGTGATTTTTGTCCCCACTCATTTGCTGCCGAAGGCGATTCCGTCTCCTCAGCTCCACACGTGCAGATCCAATATCTTCAGCAGTCTCCTGATCGTCTCTTGGGCCACAAAGCTACTTGAATGCATTTCATATGCATCATCTTGTATCCATGCAGTGAGCAGGGGATCATGGGTAACTCTGCAGAGACCGACACGGGGAACCTGCGATGCTCCAGCGGTTTGACGAGGCCTTCAGGGAAGGGATTGGCAGGGTGGTGACCTGTGAGAGCAGCAGCGTCTCTGAGTGCTTCTCTGTCCATTCAGCATCCATTCAGCATCTCCGGTACCCGAGGACGTCCCAGGGATCAACCGGGGCTGCTGGGACGGGCTGAAAGCTGAAAGCCTTCTGAGTTATTAAACAGCTCCTAATCAGGCCTCGCCTTCACACCTCTGTTCACAGCGGCTGGTTTTAGGATCTAAAAAGCTGAATCATGTTCTGATCTGGTGTACCGTTACTCTGCAAAAGTGTTTTCTGTTGGTTGGTTTTTTTAAGTACAGACGCACACTGCAAACACTCAAATCTTAACAAGAATATTTGTCTTATTTCTAGTTAAAATGTCTCGTTTTTAGTCCAAAAAAATCTCATTACACTTAAAACAAGACTCATCACTGGAAAAAACAACAATTTTCACCTGTTTCAAGTAGATTTTCACTTGAAATAAGTAGAAAAATCTGCAAGTGGAACAAGATTTTTTTGCTTGTAATAAGAAGATAAATCTTGTCCCACTGGCAGATTTTTCTACTTATTTCAAGTGAAAATTTACTTGAAAATTGTCAAATAACAAGTGATTTTTCTGATAATGACTCTTGTTTTAAGTGTAATGACATTTTTGACTAAAAATGAGACATTTTAACTAGAAATAAGACAAATATTCCTGGTAAGATTTTGAGTTTTTGCAGTGCAGTTAGGGATGGGAATCGAGAACCAGTTCTTGTTCAGAACCGGTTCCCAGTGCTTCAATTCATTGGAATCGTTTGGAATTTTTGCAAACGATTCGCTTTTCATTGCACACGTTGCATAAGTCATCAGCAGTTAACAGTAAACATGGCGCCCGAGTGATTAAACGCTCGACAGTCTGGTAACATTTCAGTTAAAAAGACGACAACAACTTGCAATACTTGCCAAGTCAATATTTGGTCAAAGGGAGGAAATACTACCAACATACAAAAACATTTGCACACACAGCAGCAATAACAATCAATGTTACTGTCGCGTTTTCGATCCGCTCCGGACCAACGTAAGTATTTCTCAACCCATAAACAAATATACGTAGACGCCCCATGGAGCTGCTGCGATACGTCAACATCCGCCATATTGGATGTTCAAGACTGCGCTGGAAACTAATACAAGTAAATGGACTTATTTTCATAAAGCGCCTTTCTACAAAGAAATGTACGTTTACGTCTCATTTATTCATTCACACACGCACTAATATACTTGGGAAACAGTTAGGCACCAAATATAATATATTTCATTTTCTCAGACGGCAAAAATAAGAACTTTATTGATCCCACATAGAAGTAATTCATGTTATATCAGCTATAGAGAACAAGGTAGTGCCGAAAAACAATATATATCCCCCTCACAAAAATAAGACAAATAGAGAAACATATTTTCTCATCGACAAAACATGTTCAAATGGTTCAAATGTTATTTTATTGTCTGAAAAATGGTTCAAATATGTTATTTTGTTACTTGAAAATCTCAAAATATGTTTTGTTGATGAGAAAATGCATTATACATTTAATTATCATTATCGTAACACAACCAGCATTTTCGTTAATAAAGTTTCGTTGACGACGATATTTAGTCATAATTTCCGTTGACGGAAGCAACTTTAGTGACACATTAATAACTTAGTTAGACAAGATAAATGCACGTCAAGCTCTAGATTCACAAGGGAGAATGATTTATCCGTCCTTAATAATTTGATATTTTGCTCCGTTCAACTGCAATTCAACCGTCACATGATTTCAGAGAGGAACAGAGGACCTCTGGATCTCTGGATAATTTTTTCTGGTTTTTGAGGTAATTTTTTCCTGTTTCTTTGGATAATTTTTTCTGTTTTTCAAAGTAATTTTTTTTTCTGTTTTTCAAGTAATTTCTTTCAGTTTTTCTAGATAATCTTTTCTGTTTTTCAATGTAATTTTTTCTGTTTCTCTGGATAATTTCTTCTGGTTTCATAATTTTTGTTGACGAAAGCAACTTTAGTGACACATTAATAACTTAGTTAGACAAGATAAATGGCCGTCAAGCTTTAGACTCACGAGGGAGAATGATTTATCCGTCCTTAATAATCTGATATTTTGCTCCGTTCATTATAAAAGCTGCTCTTCATCTTTCTCCCACCTCAACATTCAACCGTCACATGATTTCAGAGAGGAACAGAGGACCGGAGGGACCGGGGAGAGGAGGGGGCGGTCCCTTTAGATCTCACCCAGATGTGTCCTTTAATCCTGTAATTAGCTGCAATTATAGCAGCAGATACAGCAGATGAAGTGATCATATTTGCACACTGATTAATTCCTGTAATCGCGCTGCCTCTTTCAGGACACATCTCCACTCCGCTCGCCTCCTGCTTTATCTCCTCTCCCACTTACTGTCCGTCCTCCTCGTTTCCCCTTATCTTCCCTCGCCACTCTCCACCTCCGCAAATCTACCCCCACCTCTTTGTCCCGGGTGTAATTCATCTGCTTTCCATCCTTAAAAGCAAAAGGAGTGGAGGAGAAAAAGCAGGAGACAACAGAGCGGGCGAGGACACAACAAGAGCCCCTTTAGATGTTCCAGATGATGCCTTTAATCCTGTCAATAGCTGCAATTATAGTAATTATCTCTAATGGCGCTGCATTGTTGCCGCGGCTCTGATATGTTTAACAGATGAGCTTTTGCCGCCTCCGGCCGGCGGAGCAGCCGCCGCCGCCCCCCGATTGATGTTAATGAAATCGACGGAAAACAAGGCAGAATTGATGACGGTCTCAGGAGGGTTGGAAACGGTGGAGAGTGGTTTTCAAGCTCCGGGTTGAGGCCTAATGGAGGCCTCCGAGAGGATCCTGAGTGGTCCTGGTACCCCGCAGGGGGGTCGGGGGAAAATACCTGTTTTTAGAGGTAGTTTTTTCTGTTTCTCTGGATAATTTTTTGTTTTTCAAGGTATTTTTTTCTGTTTTTCAAGCTAATCTTTTCTGTTTCTCTGGATTTCTTTTCTGTTTTTCAAGGTCATTTTTTCATTTTTCTCTGGATAATTTTTTCTTTGCTTCTTCCACGCCTGGTCAACTAAAGGTAACGAGTAACGCTGCCTTAAGTTTGTGTGTTTCACCTGAACATTTGGATCGTCTGACAGCTTCAGACCCCCAACAGGACCCCGTCCTACACTCGGACGCAGTCACAAACCCAAAACTGCGTTTCCAGATGCACCACTTTGTCCCCGCAATTTTGTCTGTTTTTCAAGGTAGTTTTTTCTATTTTTTTAGGTAATTTTCTCCATTTTTCAAGGTAATTTTCTCTCTGGATATTTTTTTCTGTTTCTCTGGATATTTTTTTCTGTTTTTCTAGCTCATTTTGTCTGCTTTTCAAGGTCATTTTTTCTGCTTTTCAAGGTATTCTTTCTGCTTCTCTGAATCTTTTTTCTCAGTTTTTCAAGGTATTTTTTTCTGGTTTTTAAAGGTAATTTATTTTCTGTTTCTCTGGATAATTTTTTCTGTTTTTCAAGGTAATTTTCTCTGATTTTCAATGTAATTTTTTGTCTTTTTTTTCAAGGTAATTTTTTCTGTTTCTCTGGATAATTTTTTCAGTTTTTTCAAGGTAATTTTGTCTGTTTTTCGAGGTGATTTTTTTTTCCCGCTCATACACCACCTAAGACGATTCCGTCTCCTCAGCTAGCTACACACCGTGCAGATCCAAAACCTTCAGCCGTCTCCTGATCGTCTCTTGGGCCACAAAGCTGCTTGAATGCGTTTAATTTGCATCATCGTGGAGCCGGATGGACTTTACCTGTATCGTGTGTGATGCTTCTTCCAGACCAGGTCAACTTAAGGTAACGAGCATCAACGCTGCCTCCGGTTTGGTGATTGCAGCACAAAGGCCATCTATCTCCATCTTTACTGGGGTGCAGGTTTGGCTGGTCTGACAGCTCCAGACCCCCGACGAGACCCCGTCCTACACTCGGACGTTTGCAGATGCACGACTTCGTCCCCTGCCGGAAGTGAACTCACCAACGGCCCTGCCGGGTCTGGCGGTCACGCCGCGCCTCGATGCAGCGATGCAGGAGACGGAGAGCCGGTCAATAATTCATTAGATGGAGGACCAACTTTCACTTTTCACCGTCTCTCTCCGCTGGAGTTCAGCTGGTCGGAGGATGAGACTCCTACTTTCTCCAACTTTACTCAACACTTTACTCCAGATGCACGACTTTATCCCCATAATTTTGTCTGTTTTTCAAGGTAATTTTTTCTATTTTATTAGGTATTTTTTTCCGTTTTTCAAGGAAATTTTTTCTATTTATTTAGGTAATTTTTTTCCGTTTTTCAAGGTAATTTTTTAAAAAATTTTTAGGGAATATTTTCCGATTTTCAAGGTAATTTTTTCTGTATCTCTGGATAATTTTTTCTGTTTTTCTGGATAATTTTTCTGTTTTTTGAGGTAATTTTGTCTTTTTTTCAAGGTAATGTTTTCTGTTTTTCAAGGTATTTTTTCTGCTTCTCTGGATATTTTTTTCAGTTTTTCACAGTAATTGTTTCTACTTTTTTAGGTATTTTTTTCTATTTTTTTAGTTATTTTTTTCTGTTTTTCAAGGTAATTTTTTTTCTGTTTCTCTGGATATTTTTTTCTGTTTTTCAAGGTAATTTCCTCTGTTTTTCAAGGTAATTTCCTCTGTTTTTCAACGTAATTCTTTTTCTTTTTTTCAAGGTAATTTTTTCTGGGCTGCAGGAGACAGAGAGCCGGTCAATAATTCATTAGATGGAGGGCCAACTTTCACTTTTCACCGTCTCTCTCCGCTGGAGTTCAGCTGGTCGGAGGATGAGACTCCTACTTTCTCCAACTTTACTCAAAATACTGCTGAATTTATGCTTTTAACTGCCGTGTCACGCTCTCCGGAGCTCATCACGTCCACGCCGCTCTCGACCCGAGCCGATGTTTCATTATTAACTAAAGTCGGTGCACCTTGTTGCTCCCCGTGAAAGTTTGCAGCAGGAACTTCTCCGTCTCAGATTAAACCGCAGTTCTGATGAAGGATTTCAAACGGTGGCGTTCACACTTGCAGACCGGGTTCAGCGCTTCTGTCTGCGTTTTGCGACGACGTCCGGGGGCACGAAGGTTCTGCAGCTCGGGCCGGCAGCTCTCAGACTTTCATGTGACGGAGTTGAAATGATCCCGGCGGCATCGGAGACGTGTCGGAGACGGGAGAGAGAGTGGCCTCCAGCAGCTTCACAGTCTCTCCTCGGCCTCATCTGAACCCTCCCTGCTCTCATTATAAATCCGTTCTCACTTCACTCGTCTGCTCTCACATGAGTGACTCACTCTTCTCTCTCAGTCTCAACTCCGCTCTTTGCTGTAAAATCCCGAAGCCCTTAGTTTCACGTCTCTGTGAGATCAGTGTCGGCCCTTTAACGGCCTTCTGCTGCCGCGGCGACACCGCGGGAGGCCGGACAAACACTCAGCTCAAACTCCCAACCTTCCATCTCGGGGAGAGATGAGCTCAGACCACAACTGGCACTTCTCAAGAATAAACAAATTAAGTTAAAACCCATATTTTAAGACAAAAGTTAACTCTGCTGTTGCTTTTTAAATTCAGCGGGGGGTCAAGTTTCTTTCCGAAGGCCACCGTAAATTCTAACATGCCGTCATTACAGTCCGACCTCAACCCCACTCCAATAACAAAACACCTCCTGCCATTCTTCGTCATCTACACCCATCACACTTAGATTTTTTATTTTGGATTTATATACATATTTTCTTTGCTTCTACATATTTTATTCTAGTATTACATGTTGCACTAAAGAGTGAGACGCTCCACTTTCATTCCACGTATGTATAAGTCACTGTACATGTGGAAATGACAATAATCTATTCTATTCTAATCTAATATATTCTATTCTATTACATGTATTCTAATTAAATCAAAATCAAATATATTCTATTCCAATTAATAATATTATATTTATTATAATCTAGTCTAATATATTCTATTCCAATCTAATCTATTTGGTTATATTCCATACCATTCTATTCAATTATAATATATTCTATTACAATCCATTCAATTATATTAAATTCTAACCTATTCAAATATATTCGATTATATTCCATTCTAATCTCTATCTCTAATTGATTCTACTCTAATCTATTCCATTCAAATGTATTTGATTATATTCCATTCCATTCTAATCTAATCTATTCTAATCAATTATAATCTAATCTATTCTAATCAAATCTATTCTACTCTAATCTAATCTATTCTCTTCGATTATATTCTGTTCGAATCGATTCTATTATATATATATTTATATATCTGTCAGAGTGATAGGATCTACCTCCCAAGTGCTTCTTTCCTACCAATGCCTCCTTGTTCCTGACTGTCGACCCCCCCAGACCTCCAGCTAACGACCCCCCCCCCGTTCTGGAACGATCCCGAGCCGTGTGGACTGACCTCGTACAGCGTGATGACCCCGTTGGTCTCGTTGGGAGCTTTCCACTGCATGAAGATCTTCTCCTCGTACGGCGTGTTCTGGAGCGACTCCACGGGAACCGAGCCGGGAACTGCAGGAAACACAGAGTCGTTAGCAACACGAGTAGTTAGTGACACGAGTCGTTAGCAACACGAGTCGTTAGGAACACGAGTCGTTAGCAACACGAGTCGTTAGCAACACGAGTCGTTAACAACACAAGTCGTTAGCAACACGAGTCGTTAGCAACAAGAGTCATTAGCAACACGAGTCGTTAGGAACAATAGTCGTTAGCAACACAAGTCTTTAGCAACACGAGTCGTTAGCAACATGAGTCTTTAGCACCACGAGTCGTTAGCACCACGAGTGCAGTCCAAAACGCAGCAGCACGAGTGAATCAGCAGGAGAGACCACGTCTCTCCAGTGTTAGCGTCGCTCCATTGGCTACCTGTAAAATTCAGAATCCAATTTAAAATTGTATTACTTGCGTATAAAGCCCAAAGCGGCTTAGCTCCGCATTATTTGCAAGACCTGATAGTGCCTTATGTTCCTGGCAGAGCTCTCCACTCTCAGAGTGCAGGTTTACTCGTAGTTCCTAGAGTATCTAAATGTAGATTTGGAGGGCAGGCGTTCTGCTATCAGGCACCATTACTATGGAACCAACTTCCAATCTGGGTTAAGGAGGCTGACACCACCTCCACCTTTAAAACTAAACTTAAAACATTTCTGTTTAGTAAAGCCTATAGTTAGTGTTTAGTAAACCTCTAGCTGGTGTTGGTAAATCTCTAGGTAGTGTAAACTCTACCTACTCTACTCTACAGATCTATAGAGCTACAGATCTATTGATCTACAGATCTACTGATCTACAGTATAAAGTTCCAGAAAGCTCAGGAGTGAAATGTGAAGCCGGTTCTCCTGGAAACTCCCGCCACAAACACGGCGAGTTGCATCATCACAGAGGTGGAGGAGACGGCGTTAACACCCAGAACTTCAGCTCCTCTAAACACGGAGGAATGTTAAAGTCTTTCATACTGTATGCATGAAATATTCCTGACAGATAAACCGTGACAGATGAACAATGAGCCAGCGGGCTGGAGACGAGGGATGTGCTGGAGCTGCAGACGGTGATCAGACGGAGCTACAGACATTAATCATCCTCCTCCTCCCTCCCTCCGTCCGAGCTGCTGCTCGGGTTTCCCGACCTGATTCACTGATGAACACTCGGCAGCAGCGGCAGCAGGCTCTTCATCAGCGCGCTAATGAAGCATGTTGAGATAACTTTACAACAAGCTGCAAATTACAACTCTGCTGTAATTTGCAAAATTAAAATGGCTTCTTCCTAAAATGAGGGGAGACAGACGAGCAGCAGAAATGCCGGGCCGGGATAAATAAATAACGGCTGCTGTGACGGCAACGGTTTCCTCGGTCTGGGGACTCGTTTCACGAGTCCGACTCAAAACAAAACTCTGTCAGTTCACAAGTCGAATCAGATATCACTTCCTGCCTCGGATCGCAGCTGAAAATCACGCAGGTGAAACGAAACGATCGGCCTCCTGATGTCCAGTGTGCTTGGGTCTAGAGGTTCAGGTTCAAGCCCCGGAACAACAACCAAGAAGAACCACCTTGTGCCCCTGACAGTAGTAGTAGTAGATATCCAACAACAACGACAGCAGCTCTCTACACCCCCCCCCCCCCCCCCCGACTCATTAGAGTAAAATCTACCTAGAAACAGAGTGAGTGTGTTTTTGTGACGAGACGTTCACACTTCTTTTACGGAGGTGTAGAGAGGGGGGGGGGTGTCAGACACCTCGTCTACGAGAGAGAGATAACCGGGAGATAAACACATGAGGATGGAAACATTCACAAGTAGCAGGAGATACGATGCTGAGATGCACACACACACTAACACACACTGACACATTAACACACAGTAACACATACTAACAAACACTGACACACACACATTATGTACCAGTGAAGAGTGGACTCAAGTCGTATTATACAGTTCAAGTGTGGACCTTTTTTTCTATAATGTAAATCAACAAACTAACCTATATATCTCTTACAGAGATATATTAATTCATGGAGTTTGAATGTTGCTCCATGAGGGAACCTGTGTCATTGTGTTTTAATATATTGAAATCCTGTTTGTGTAGATTGAGCACAAAATTATATTGAAACACTGAAAAATTGAAACTTAAGACATCCAATAAAGCTGAGCCTTTAATCTTTTGTCACAAAACCAATAAATCATGTTTCAAGACACTAGTTTCTTCACAAAGTAGCCTGTTGAATATCCCTCTACAGTCTGAAAGGCTGCCTGAAGGTGTGTGAGTGTTAAACTCTTTAACACTCACACACCTCCAGGTCCCCTCTTGGCAAAAATCTTAAAAAATTAACCAGAGGGTATTAGACATGATTTTGGCATGATTTAAAGCATGATCATCATGGGACCTGAAGAATGTCCCCTGCTCGCTTTGAGGTCCACTGTTCATGAGTGTGTAACGATGCCAAGGTCCACTGTTGAATAGGTACGCAAGCGGATACACACACACACACACACACTGACACACAATCCGTCCTCCTTCTTTCACGGTCAGTTAAAAACGATAAAACAATGAAGTTTCTCCTCTTCCTGTTAAATCCAGGACAAACGTTAAAGTTCTCCTGCTCACTTATAAAACTCTTCTTTAGGCCTGGCAGCAGCAACGGGCCTCGGTTTCTGGGACACACCTGCGTCGATGCGGCGGTTCGAACCCCCCGCTGAGCTCCAGCCGAGCGGCTCCTCCTCCCCGAGAACCGGCGTGAAATTAGTCCGATTACTTTCCACTAACCAGCCGGATTTACGCGCAGCAGAACTGGATCTCAACCCGGTTAAACCTGATTTCATTTAATTGGACTTCTTTCTTTTACTGCGTCAGTAAAGGGCCCCGGAGAGGAGCGGTGAGTCGTCGGCGTATAAATAAACCGACGTGAAGCGAGTTCAATTAAAAACGGTGAGCTTGTTAAAAAACACAAAGTAATAACAACAAAGTCCCATCAAACCGGCCGGGGTCACGCCGGGGTCACGGCGGCGGCCGGCTCGAGCTAAGAGGTTAATGCAAACCTCCGTGATTGCTTTGTGCAGGACACACAAACACACACACACACACAAACACACACACACAAACACACACACACACACACACACACACACACACACACACACATGGTTCTGATTAGTAATGCCGAGGTGTTGATTAAGGCCCGGCATCACATTACCCCCACAAAGAAACGCAATTAGACACTGCCATTTCGCTCGAGTCCTTATCACTCACCGCCCGCACACGTGTGTGTGTGTGTGTGTGTGTGTGTGTGTGTGTGTGTGTGTGTGTGTGTGTGTGTGTGTGTGTGTGTGCACTCGTCGTTAATAATGCACCTCGTCTGCCTCCATATCTGTGGATCTCTGGCGTCTCTGGCGACCCCGGCGCGTGCCGTGACATCAACGACTGGAGTGTTACGCAACTGTGTGTGTGTGTGTGTGTGTGTGTGTGTGTGTGTCTCAGACGGGAGAAAACAGGCTTCATTGAAAAGATAACGGCAGCTGTAATACATTAATCATAACTTGATTAACTTCCATCATACTGAACAATGAAGGTCTTGTTTGAGAGAGATGAAGAGAGAGAAAGAGATAGAAAGAGGGAAAGAGAGAGAGAGAGAGAGAGAGAGAGAGAGAGAGAGAGAGAGAGAGAGAGAGAGAGAGAGACAGTTTTGTTTGTCCGTCTCTTGAGTTCTCAGATCTAATTATCTTTTCGCCGCAGCCACAGACGCCGTCACTGATATATTTCTTTTAAATGATTCATTAGCGTTTCGGAGGTTTTTCTGCAGCCGTTTAGTCGTCAGATTAAAACTGTTGTTAGTGATTCGTGAAGAAACGATGATCCGGGACAGAAATAAACACTCAGGAGATGCAGGATCGTAACTCAGCAACAACAATAAGGTACATATCATCAGTTGTGTTTTGAGTTGGAGACGAATCAAAAAAAGACGCCGGCGTGAAGACGGTCTGGTGGCTATTTAGTCAGGAAGTACGGCATTAACTTGAAAAATAAAAAAGCTTTTGTTTTTCACGATAATTTTTTCAGTTTTTCTTGCTTTTTATTATTTTCTGGTCCTGCTTTAGGGGTAATTTTTTCTGATTTTCGGTATATTTTTTTCTATTTTTCAGTAAAATGTTTTCCGTTTTTCGAAGTAATTTTTTCTGTTTTTCGGTATAATTTTTTCCGTTTTTCTGTATAATTTTTTTTCCATTTTTCGGTATAATTTTTTTCGTTTTTCAAAGTATTTTTTTCTGTTTTTCAGGATATTTTTTTCTGTTTTTCAAGGAAATATTTTAGTTTTTCTGGATAATTTTTTCTCTTTTTTCGTGATAAATTTTTCTGGTTTTCGTGATCCTTTTTTCCGTTTTTCGGTATCATTTTTTCCATTTTTCAAAGTAATTTTTTCTGTTTTCGGGATAATTTTTTCTCTTGTTTCGTGATACATTTTTCTGGTTTTCATGATACATTTTTCTTTTTTCCAGGTAATTTTTTCTGTTTTTCTTTATTATTTTTTTCTGTTTTTCAAGGTAATTTTTTCTGTTTTTCCGGATAGTTTTTTTTTCTGTTTTTCTGGATAATTCTTCCCCCGATAAGCCTCCTGATCGTGTCTTGGGCACCACAAAACCTGAATGCATTTCATATGAATCCTTTTGTATCCATGGAGCCGTATCTGTCCAACTGCTCCTGGAGAAACATTGCTATGTAGAGGAGATAAGTTATCTGCGTAAAGTTGACAAACTAATGGTGATAGCATCTATATGGCTTAAAAACAGGACCATCTCCCAGTGTCTTAAACCCAGATCAAAGTAAAACTTGATTAAATTAAACAAGTCAGTTATTTTTCTGTGTTTTGGTGTCTAATTTGGTTTCTGTATGAAAAACAGAAAATTACCACGAAAAATAAAATAAAAAACAAAAACAAACCCAGTTTTTTAATTTTTTTCCCCATGTGAACGCAATACGTTTCCATAATTCAGGAACAACAACTAGCCTTCTGGAAAATAATATTATTTCCTCCCAAATCTGTTTCTGGCGTCAACAGCATCTTCCTGTTGGGAGACGGGATCGTGTTTCTTTACAGTTCTTCATCTTCTATTTTACTGTAATCGGACGTTAATCTTGCCTGAGAACAAACATCGTTCAGTATCGTTACAGTTCCAGCAGCTGGATTAAACTTCACTTCATGATACGGGGATTAAGCCCCGAGGGCAGACTGGCATTAGTCGCAGAAGAACAATCAGACTTGTACGACGACGCATCTGCCCTGAGGAAAAAATACCATAAATCCAGTTACCGGAATGACTGATTAGATGATTTTCCTGCCGGCTAAACAACCAGAAGCTGCTGAGTTCAGTTTCAGGAACATTTCAGGAGCGTTTCAGGAGCATCCATGAAGGAAATTCACCATAAAAACATTTAAAAGCCCATAATTTCCTAGTTGTTCCTCAAACACGGGCGTAAGCGTTGTGTCCTCCTGATGTTCTTCTTCTGCGATCTCAGAAGCGACTCTGGGCCGGGACGATAAACGGATTAAATGTAGCCGCCCTCCCGTGAGCAGAGATCAGCCTTCTCTCTGACAAACAGAGGGATTTAAGACCTTTGTTTTTAATATTTGCTGTTTTGTTGTTATGAGGTACTTAAAGATACGACGGGACATCTGACCTTCCTCACAGAAACAAGAGGTCCGTAAATCAACGTACATTCAGTCTCGGTAGCATCACAATAATCCGTCTTTATTGCTTTATAGCAAAAGCAAAGTAAATAAAGTTAATCTTAAACAGAAAATTCCTATTACTGTAGGTCTGAAATGTGGTCGAAAAATTTTTTTCCCCTCCACTCTGTATCCACAACACCCCCCTCACCTGTGGGTGACGTCTAAATATAAAAACCAAATTCTCAAAAATGGGAAATAAGAAAAACCCAATCTCTGTTTCCTCCCTGGATCTGTTTGGTAATTCTGTTAATCTAATTCTGCTAATTCTGCTAATCTGTTTGATATTAGCTGCAATACTTGCTGTTGAATCTCAATATAATACTAGTATTAATATGTTGCAGAACTACAGTCATATAATTCATGCAACAGCCCAAAAAACAGTTTTAATAACAAATCAATATCGGAATAGAATCGGATCGAATCAAATCCTGATAATCGATTCTGAATCTTAAGAATCGGAATCGAATCGATTATTGACATTTGAATCGATCCCCAGCCCTGGTTATTAAAGCCACGCAAAAAAGGAGAAGGAACCTGTAACCCCTGAGCAGCGTGAGACTTTGGCCCAGTTCCAATCCCCCCCTAGTCCTACTTTTCCGTCCTACCCCTACATTTTGCACGTTCCTGTCAGGGTAGTGGTGTCCCAATTCCTCTTTGCATGTAGGGCTAGTGGACATAACGAGGGCTAGTGGACATAACGAGGGCTAGTGGACATAACGAGGACTAGTGGACGTAACGAGGGCTAGTGGACGTAACGAGGGCTAGTGGACATAACGAGGGCTAGTGGACGTAACGAGGGCTAGTGGACATAACGAGGGCTAGTGGGCATAACGAGGGCTAGTGGGCATAACGAGGGCTAGTGGACATAACGGGGGCTAGTGGACATAACGAGGGCTAGTGGACATAACGAGGGCTAGTGGACATAACGAGGGCTAGTGGACATAACGAGGGCTAGTGGACATAACGAGGGCTAGTGGACATAACGAGGGCTAGTGGACATAACGAGGGCTAGTGGACATATCGAGGGCTAGTGAGTATGACTCTAGCCCTTCACAGTGAGGGATTTCAGATACTGACTTCGTGACCGAGGGCTAAAGAAAATTTCCCAGAATGCTTTACATCATCATTTGCAGACTGAATCAAACAAAAAAACATGGCGGACATTTCTCATTTTTTTGTGAATAAAATCAATATTTTGAGTTAGTTTCTGCATAAAAATGCGTTTTGATTACATTTCTAGCCAGAAATATATGTTTTACTTTCATAATATTCACTCAGTGAATGTACATAATCACTCGCTTGCTCGCTGTTGCAAAGTCTTTTCAGATCTCGCCAGAATAAAGGCTGATTTATGGGTCCGCGTTACACCAACGCAGAGCCTACGCCACGGTGTGCGTCGCCACGCACCGTACGCCGTAGGCTCTACGTCCATTTAACGCAGAACCATAATTCAGGCTTAACGTCCCACTGCACCTGTCACCTGTAAACCTGCTTGTTACGAGAGTTTCTCCACATGGCGCGGCTTGAATAGCCTAGATCAGGGGTCGGCAACACAACATGTTGAAAGAGCCATATTGGACCAAAAACACAAAAAACAAATATGTCTGCAGCCGCAAAAAATGAAAAGTCTTGTATAAACCTTAGAATGAAGGCAACACATGCTGCATGTTTATTATTAGTTATAACTGAGGGAAGATTTTTTTTTCATTATGCACTTCGAGAAAAAAGTCAAAATATCGAGAAAAAAGTCGAAATTTTGAGAAAAAAGTCGAAATGTCAAGATTAAAGTTGAAGTATAATTTTGAGAAAAAAGTCAAAATTTTGAGAAAAAAGTCGAAATGTCAAGAAAAAAGTCAAAATTTTGAGAAAAAATTCGAAATTTCGAGAAAAAAGTTGAAATGTCAAGATTAATGTTGAAGTACAATCTTGAGAAAAAAGTCAAAATGTCCAGAAAAAAGTCAAAATTTCGAAAAAAAAGTCAAAATTTTGAGAAAAAAGTGAAAATTTCAAGATTAAAAAGGAAAGGAAAAAGGAAGAAAAAATGAGAAAAAAAGGAAAAAAGAAGAAAAAAAAGAAAAAAGAGATAAGGAGAAGAAAAAAAGGAAGAAAAAAAAAAGAAAAAAAGGAAAAAAAAGGTCAAACATTTTTGAAAAAGCTCCAGGATCCACCAAGGCGGCGCTAAAGAGCCGCATGCGGCTCTGGAGCCGCGGGTTGCCGACCCCTGGCCTAGATATTGTAGATTGATAATAGTATTCTAAAGTTTCCGTATGTGTTTGCGTGTTTTTGCCCACCTTCTATGTGAAGCTGCAACGTTTTCAACCTGATCTCACAAAAATCCGTACATACCGGAACGTAAACCACGCAGTGACGTAGCAAGTGGCGTCCCAATCCCTAGGGAAGATTACAAAGCCCTTGTGGCTTCATTTTTAGGGTGAAGTGGTAGTGGGTGAGGGCCAGTGGTAGAAAGTAGCGTGAACATTGGGATTGGCCCTAAACCTGCCGTGATGAACCTCGGCGACGCCTCGCTGAGGGAAACAACCGCCGCCGCTCTGGATGAGTGAAGCTCCGGGGAGCGTTTGCGTGCGTGTGGATGCTAACATGCAAATCTGGAACGGGGCCTTGATTAAAACCGGAGGGGCTCCCCATCATCCATCTTCCACCAACGTGGAGGTCCTCGAGAGCCGAGAGGAGAAAAGGAAAATCCAGCTCTTAATTACAAATCTGTCAAGCTGCCTCCAAACACGAGCTAAAGACGGTTTCTGTGCAATCAGCAGGACTGGAAACTGTTGGAGAATGAGACGTATAAGTGCATGTGTGAGGGAGACGGGGGGGTGGGGGGGAATAAAACCATTAAAACACAAACAACAATTAGCCTCCGCGTGAACTATTGCTGCTCTGTTCTCTAATTACTGAATTACAACCAGGAGATTAACGACGGTTCAACAGAAACGATTAACAACAAAACAATTAAGCCCCCCACCCCAACCCTCTCACCCCCACCAGCTATTGCTTCTGCGTTTCTTCTCTGATGTTCCCCAGAAGCTGAAGAAATCAGGAGGATATTAGTTCTGAGATCAGCGGAGGATTCTGGGAGATGAGCGTTTGTACGTCGTTAAAACGTTGCTCTTGTTCTGCTCATCAGGCGCTGGGATTACGGAGTTGAGATGCTTCGGTTTATAGCAGATCCCCCCCCCCCCCCCCCTCTGGACAGGAAACAGGGGTTTAATAACGCCGGACTGCTCGTACACTTGAGGCACGAATAATCTACGTTCTGTGGTTTCTATGTTTCACTTCATGCATTATTGTGGCTACTTCCTGCAGATCAGCTGGTCTCCTCTAGGAGTTGATACCAGACCAGCTCCATGTTGGAGCATCTGAAGCGATTATGGTCTGCATCAGCTCCTACATTTGATGTTTTCTGGTAATAACTCCGTTTAACAGCATGAAAAACGTTCTTTATCGGTAAGCAGAAGCTAAAGTGTATGTCCTTTTTGAGCCTTGTAGCACCCTATAATGTAATAATTTCCTATAATGTAATAATTTCCTGAAAATGTAATAAAATTTGCACTTAACTCAATTGAAAATGTAATAAAACCCAATAATGTAATAACTTGACCAATAATGTAATAAATATCCTGACTGATATTGTAATAACAATGGGTGGCAGTGAGTGATGACATCCACTGCCAATCCAGGAAGCAGGAACACACGGAGACACACGTCCAGCACTGGAAATTTGCAACAAAAAAAACACAAACAAAACACGAAACCGGCACGGAGCCGACCAAAACACGAACAGCAATCGACCCAAATCTTGAGATCTGATCGCAGTCTGAGCTAAGCTACCGCTAACTAACCCCAAAAACTACAGAACAATCATGCAGGTGAACAAGCCAATGTGTATGTCTATGTGTGTGTGTGTGTGCGTGTGCGTGTGCGTGTGCGTGTGTGTAATAATCCTTTCAAAGCTCCACCTGAAGTGTATCTATAGTAAGGGAGGGGGGGGAGCAACCCCTCCACCCGCGAGACCAGAGGCCGACAAGGAAGAACCCGGAACCCAGGCCACCAGCAACCCCACAGAGGGGAGAAGTAGGAGGGAGGAAACCCACCGCCTGCGAAGCCCCAACCACTAGGCCACTATGCTCCCCTGGAAGATCTGAAAGCTTTGCTTCTCTTTTCTTTAATTAAATAAAGGATGGCTGTCCTCACCGTCCTCCTCCGTCTGCTTGACGATCTCCTCGCTCTCCTTGCTGCCCTCGGCGTTGGCCAGAACCAGCCGCAGCCGGACCGTCACCGACGGCCTCAGGCCCCGCAGCGTGTAGTGAGACGACGTCTGGATCAGCTCCTCGGCCGCAAACTCCTGCTGGTTGAACACGTACTGGTACTGCACCTGCAGGGGGAGACACTCTGTTTACATGGGAGGTTTCATTCCTCTTTAATTCAGAATTAAAATTAAATCTGATTTAAAATGAGTAAAGATTACCAAGTAAACACCTAATTCCGACCTTAAGTGGAATTGGATAAAGCCAATCAAATGTGTTTTCCACGTAAACCTGAATTTGGAATTATTATTTCCATGTAAACTCGAAGGAAAACAGTTTAATTCCGAATTATTTAATTCGGAATAATTAATTGCGAATAGGGGTGGGACGATACGGTAACTCACGATTCAATACTGTGGCGATATGTGGCCCAAGATAACGATAATATCACAATACACGATATCTACGATATTTGATATATTGCAAGAAATTTCATCAACGATATATTACGATATATGTGACCAAAAAAGAAAAAATACCCATAAAAAGGAAAACGTCTGTAATTATGCATTTATTCAATGCCAAAACTTCATACAATGTGCAAAGAAAGTGGATTTATATATTTCCTCACTGCTGCTAGTCTTGTAAATGTAAACACTGAACAGCTGGACAAATTAAAGTGCATGAACATTAGTGCGGTGACAAACACCTAAATCTATTATGTGTGTTGTAATAAAATATCAATATTTGCCGTCAGTTTATCGATTATTTATTGCGACAGAGTGCAACAATATATTGCAATATCGATTTTTTTCCCCACCACTAATTCCGAATTAAAAAAACATCATGTAGCTGTGGCCACCGACTCATAATCAACCTTTATTTCACGTTAGCGTGACCCGCTCCGCCCCGCTCCGACCCAGCGGGCGGCGGCGCTGCTCACCGTCAGGTTGTAGCTGTGGCAGCGCGTCACGGCGTAGCCGAACGTCTCCCACTGGATGGTGAGCTGGCGGGCCCGGACGTCCACCACGTTGACGCTCTGGGGGCCGTGGACCGGATCTGGGGGGAGAGACGGAGACGGGGGGGATTAGTGGAAACCTGGATCAGATTAGTC